>NW_026652276.1:152144799-152198005 GCF_009828535.3 Hylobates moloch | reverse complement strand
AGGGGCTCAGAATAAATTCAAGATGGAAACATCAACACAATCAATTGAAATATTGAAGCCGTTTAAGAACCAGATAATAAATATTTATTGATCTGCTAACATTTCTAGGATATAATACTTGTAGTTCTTAGGAAGCAATACAGTACAGTAAAAGAAAATGTAGGATTTTGCATCCAACAAGTTTGAATTTAAATGTAGGCTTGCAGTGTAACCAGTTTGGGGACAATGGGTAGGTTACAGCTTTTTTGATTACAAAAGGCGGGTAACAATACTTACCATGCATACCTGTTGTGAGGGATCTAGATACTGCATATAAACTTCTGAACATAGTGACTGGTACATAATAGGCTCTGAATACACTTAAACTACTCTTCTTGAAACCAGACAGGTCTCACTAAAACCATGGTTTTGCCTCTTAGTAGCTTTGTGACTTGAATCAAGTTCCTTAATCTCTCCAATCTTTTGCCTGCCATGAGGGAAAAAAATGGTAGTCCTCACTTGAATCCCTTTCCTCTACAACTACATTGCCAAACCCCAAATCAATTCCCTACGGTGTATTATTTTTTCTTCTAAAAACTAAAAATATTAGCATGGTTTTCTGGAAGATCCTTCCCAAATTGAATTATTGCCAAGACCTAGCTGGGCTAAGCAGTACAGAGATGAGTTGATTGAGTTATTCATGCTTAAAGGTAATCAGCCATTCAAACCCCGGAATGTAATTCCCAGAAAAGAGTGAGGCACGCTTTCCATCTGACAGTGTTCACTTTTCTAACATGTGCTATTTCATGTTTCTCACCACATGTGGCAGAACTGGTAGTGGAAACATGGAAAGAAAGCAATACAGTTTCTGGTAAGAAGACAAGGCTCAACTTGTCGTTTTCCCCTAGATTTTCTAATTGCAATGCATGGTAGTCATTTTATTTCAGAACAGTTCATTTGCAACTTTCTTTATTCTCTCCTCTAGTAATCTCAAGCCTGGTTAGTATATCCTTCAAATCTTTATCTAGATTTATGGTTTGTGTCAGTCACATGTCTTGTAACTATTTAAAGAGAGATTTAAGATTCATTTATTTGGAGACAAGAAAGGATGCACTGATGAATGATATTTAGAAGGGGAAATAGACACTGCTCTCCAAACAGAATGGGACATGAAGACACATTTTCAGTGATTTACCACAGCATGAAAAAGCATTAGATTCCATTCCTATTCTACTGAACATTTATTTTCTATTCCTTGAGCTTATACTTTTCTCAACTGAAACTTTGGAGGAAGGAGAAAGTCAGTTAATGTTTTCTGAGAGCCTATAATATGCAGCAGTCGGGGACACTTTGTCTAGGCTCTCTAATTTAGAACCACCACCCACTTTGTAACATAGATGACATTTACCTTGCTTGTCAGATGAGGCAGGACGGTTAACAGAAGTTACCAGTGTGCCTGTGGTCAGTCACTATTAAGCCACAGACCTGAGCTTTGTGCCCTCCCTACTGTTCTTGTACTATACGCTGCTTTCTAACGTGCTATGCTTAGATATTTAGTTTTTGGTAAAGTTCAAGTCCTGGTTTTAAGTGGGCCAAAATAAGTGAAACTATTTCTTTAACTTATTTTCTTTGATGCTAGCCTAACCTATATATCAGTGAGATTGAAGTTGTTAAACCATAAAACCTCAGGCAATCAAATCAAAGGGCATTATTAGGTAGATCAGATTAAAGATTCATGGGAAATATGCCAGAATTTGAAGACTTTTGCACATGGAAGTAAAATGTTAGGAATTTCCTTTCCCAGAGAATGCCAAAATATGAAATAATTTTTCTCATTGATACATCTTGGGGTATTTTGGAAAAACAGAGCTGTGAATTGCAATGCTATATGAATTAAGAATTACAATTTTTAAGGTAAAACAGACAGCAGTCATTTTGAAAAAATGTGAACAAAAGAAAGCAATCTGTTTAGGAATGCTGCTGAGCAAGATCTTGTACTTTTTTCAGCAGTAACTGATGGGAACAGATTTTTCTGGATTTCTCTGGAGTCATAATGAAGAGCCTTGCATCAAGGAAGTGATCATTCTGATGTGGTCCCATGAAGGAACATAAACATCATAGAACGTACCAGTTTAGGAGAAGACAGAAGTAGAAAGCAAGAACCAAGAAACATCAGAAACAACCAGAGTGAGAGAATTCTCTCAGTCAAACCAGTTTCACTACTTCCCTGTGAAGAGTTTAAAAGTTAATATCATGACTCCACTAATCTTAATTTTTTGTATACATATTTGTATCTACATAAACAATACAAGAAAAATTATCCAGCTCTCAATCTATATTGCAACTCTTGCTTTTGCAACGTTGCCTTTATATATGACTCCAAATTAAAGAACTCCTTTAAAACACACTCAGATGTTTGGGTCAGGAGGACCTCTATTCATCATTATAGGCAAAATTTGGTTGTCCCTAGCAACCAGGTAAAAAATGGTCCTCGTAATGGAGTGTTGCTAGGGGAGGCTTGGTCAGCTTGGCTAGGCATTCCTAGATATCACACTATGGCTAGCTAACACCAGAAAATACTTGGATCATTAATATTTATGACCCTGAGCTTCTCAACTTTTAAGAATAAATAAAGCTTCCTGTGTCTCTGTTGGAGACCATTCTCTGACCATGGAAATGTGGTAGGTCCAAGAAGTGCAGACCAGGAATCTGGGAAAATCAAAACCTTAGGAGTGACCCTCAACCAGTGAGGGATGAGATTTGGTGGATAAACACTCCAGCTTTTTTTGCCATTGCTGGTACAGTACTGAAGAATGTTCTGTACAGCTTCTTAGAGAATCTCAGCGAGACTGAGCCTACATTCCCATAGTGGTAATTTGCTGATTAACAATATAAATATTAGCTATATTCACTTCCTTCCTTCTTTGTTTTTCTTCCTTATTCTTTCACTGTTCTTCCTGGGATCACTGCCTAGATAAACCATTTGCATTTGGATTATTGTCTCAGAGTCTGCTAACCCAAACTAAGAAAACCACCTGATTTTTTCTACCGAATATACAGAAATATACTTAATTTATCCAAGTTAAAGTAGATTTTTAAAAAAATTTTTTTGAGCACATAGTAGGTATATATATTTATGGGGTACCTGAGATGTTTTGATAACAGGCATGCAATGTGAAATAAAGTAGATTTTTAAGAGATTGTGTAAAGAGTTCTTGTCATGTTTTGTCTCCAGTGAGACTAGTATTTTGGGGAGTGTAATGGAATTGGGGACAATATCTTGGAAAGATGGTGGCAGTTGTAGGACTTGATGGCTATTGACCAGGAGAATCTAATTTTCAACAACATTCCAAGGTGGGCACACCTATGGCACTTACCGTATGCTGGTGCTGTACTGTGTTCTTGTTGTGTATATGGTAGTGTGTGAGTGTGTGTGTGTATTTGTCTGTGTGATATGATGATGTGCTATGTTTGGACTATGTTTCTTGTCCAGAAAATTTGAGAAAAGTTTAGCACAATGATGCCAGGAGAGTTTTATCAGGAAGTTGACATCAAAATGTGCCTCTTAATGTTTATATTACACACAGTAAGCATTTAGATCACACTTTAAAGTTCACATTGAAATTGAGGCCAGGATATTTGAGATTAAAATTCATAAGACCTTCCTCTTCTAAGATGTATATTCCTATGTGTTCATTTTCAAAAGAAACCCTATAATTTTACTTCAAACAAGTACAGTGATTTAACTTAAAAAGCTGGGATAATGAGTTGTTTAAATATTTTTTATTGTGAATCCATCTGCTTTAGAAATGTTTGCTCCGAGAACTCTTTCCTTAAAGAGAAGAGGAAAGCATTTGGAAGCATTTAGGTGGTCTGAAGAACTTCTGGTAATAAATAGTTACTTATACAGGTTGAAACCATATTTCCAAGCAAACTATTATAACGATTTGGCAATTGACCAGAAGATAAGGAACCTCTGGTTCATTCTAATTCTTCTATTTCCTGGAATTTCAAAACTCATTCTTTCTAATTCCACTCCAGGAAGTAGAATGATATTTTTAAACCTATCAATAATCCAAATTACCATGAAGAGTCCCATTTTTAAAAGTTCAATTCCTTTCTCTAAACTAAGGAATCTGTTTCTTCATTTTTTTTTTTTTTTCACTAAAATAAATTTTGGTCATTCCTTCTGATTTCACCGGTAAAGAACTAGCTATGAAGTTTGCACAATTTCATACAAAATAAATTTAACAGCAGTAACATAAAAAAGTTATTTTTCCTGCCTACATAAACAATCGTAGTTATATTCTTACATGATGTTGATCATAAGAGATAAGAACTAAAAAAACTATAACTGGAACAAAAGATTTGATTAGAAATGACAGTTGTTTGAGAGTTTATTTTTGTAGGACAAAAGCTAGCATTTAATTGTTTATTTTACAGTTAGGGAGTTTACATTATGGAGGTATTCATATCTCCATTTCTTTCGTTGTGCTGTGACACACTTCCTGAATATTTCCAGCCACTTTGTTTTGCAAGACTACTTTGCATTCTGAAGAGGTTTCCTGCTTAATTTAGTTCCATCAACTGATTGCCATGGAAACTCTTGATATCCTTTCCTCTTCCTGGAATGAGACACTGGCTCTGTTTCAAATAGATCTTTTGGCACAGAAATAGAGTATGTTTCATAGAGCAAAATGTGCCGTCAATAAAAGAGGGTCCTTCAGAGTGATCTACTGGATGGACAGGAGCCACAAATACACACATCACGACTGAACAGAAAGGTAGTTTAACAATGAAAACCAGGTAGCAGCATAGTTCAAATCAAAACAAAGTGTTGCCTGACCGACTTTTTAATTTTATTGAGAAGTAAGTTGAAATCAATGCTTTATTGCATGCCAACTGAGCAAAATCAAAACAAAACAACCAATGATATATTACCCTAAAATTTTATGAGAGTGAATCAATCTGAATTTCTCAAGGGCATCTCAAAGCAGATTAATTTGGTGAATGTGAACAGTTGTGCTGGAAAAATAATTTCTATAATTAACTATAACACAAAGATCTACCATTTTTCTTGCCATGGATTTTATTTTAAATGTACATTTCTCAAGCAATAGTGACTGTATTAAATACATTGGGTCATCCTATTAAGCCCTTCACTTTGAAATGAGGATCATATTCTGAGCTTATTCTACTCATATTTAACAATTTTTAAATATGGAATTTGGAAAATTAGAGCCAGTTACAATCATGAAAAAGAGAAGAACGATTATGTTTACAGTGTATTTACTACATTACTTTGTGTATGGATCGCTGAGAAAAAAACTTCAATTGCAAGACTATATATGCATGTGTGTTTACAACTGTTGTGGATGACTGTGTATATGTTTATATATTGCATACAGACAGGTAGTTGTCAGAAGTACAGATTAATAGAAAAAGAAGTAGGTATATATTGGGAGAAAGAGGAAATTCCTTTCTAATGACTCTCTGTAAATTCAAATATATGATAGCATCTTTCAAGTTAGAGTATCATGTGTTAATCTGTTATTTTTCATGATATTCAGATTTTGTATATGCTTTGGTAAAAATGAGTGGATGACAGCTATCTCCACCCAAACTTGTAGAGAGCTCTGTTTTCCTAAGGCATTAAAAGTGAGAAGAGGCAAAATTTTGCTTCCTTGTAAACCTTGAATTTAGCAGCAGACACATAACGATTTCTTTTGATGGCTTGAAGTTTGTCTATATAAAATCATTGGTTATGATTTTGTTTTTTCTGATTGAGGTGGTAGGCACACATTATTTTCTTTTCCCACAGTCAATTTACATCAAGAAAATGTGTTGCCCTACAAAGTTTATTTACAATGAAAATTCACATGCATGGAGAGTACTTCCTAAAAGGAATGCATATTTAGCAAATCTGGAAAAATAATAAAATCATTGTATAAATTCTAAATATTATAGGTAAGAGATTTTAAAGCTCAGTTTATTATTTTTGGGTTCACTTTGATTATCTAAATTAGAAAAGTATATGGTAGCTTCAAATTAACTACAGCCTTAGCTGATTTGTCAAAATGTATTATAGCAACTCTGTTTTAATATCTCACCATGACAAAGCAGTAAAGCTCTGGTTATCACAGTATGTTGCCCACTTTCAGTGTGATTTACTCTTAGCAATCTGTGCATAAATAAAGCATAGTTTCACAATGTCTGCTTTTTGTTGTTGTTGTTAAAACAAATGCCTTAGTGTCTGTTACACTCGTATCTCTTCCTGGACTAGTTTCTCCAAATACATTTTTTAAATCCTGTATGGACAATTGGAGTGCATACTGAAGATTGCATGATGGAAATCTCTGACCTAATTCTGCCGTCATGAGAGGTTTGGAGAACGGTGATTAAGATCTAAATATGGACATACGTGTTTCAGTGAAGTATCTGAACTTTATCAGCCCCTTAACCAAAGTCAAGTTATTTTTATTTGCTTTCTTTTTTGGATCTTTGCATATGCTAACATCTTTCTTTCCCTTTCTTTCTTTCTTTCTTTCTTTCTTTCTTTCTTTCTTTCTTTCTTTCTTTCTTTCTTTCTTCTTTCTTTCTTTCTTTCTTTCTTTCTTTCTTTCTTTCTTTCTTTCTCTTTCTTTCCTTTCTTTCTCTCTTTCTTTCTTTCTTTCTTTCTTTCTTTCTTTCTTTCTTTCTTTCTTTCTTTCTTTCTTTCTTTCTTTCTTTCCCTTCCTTCCTTCCCCTCCCTTCCTTCCTTCCCCTTCCTTCCTTCCTTCCTTCCTTCCTTCCTTCCTTCCTTCCTCCCTCCCTCCCTCCCTCCCTCCCTCCCTTCCTTCCTTTCTCTCTCTCTCTCTTTCTTTCTTTCTTGATTTCTGAATGTGACAGACAGTTCTAAGGAGGTGGGGAGCTTTCCTATGACCCATTTGCATTCTTTGAACCTAACTTAGCAACTTGTGTATACATTACTGTCTGTGTTTGTAAAATGCACAAACAATACTGCGACTTAAACACCAGATTCA
Source organism: Hylobates moloch (assembly GCF_009828535.3). Classification (NCBI taxonomy): domain Eukaryota; kingdom Metazoa; phylum Chordata; class Mammalia; order Primates; family Hylobatidae; genus Hylobates; species Hylobates moloch. The sequence continues at coordinate 152,191,004 of NW_026652276.1, read as the reverse complement.
TACTAAGGAATTGATCCTTACACTAGTCAGAAAGCACTTGCCTAAAATGAATATACTCTGACATGGAAACTAAAGCTCTGTTTCTGGAGGGGGTAGAATAGAACCAGTGAGTGGAAATTGTATAGACACAGATTTGAGCTCCATCTGAGGAACAGCGCATCAATAAGTAGCCATAGCATTCTTTTTTCATGATGGAGCAGAGCTTCCTGTCTCTTGGATGGGTTTTTGAGGTGTTGGTGATGAGTTAATTTTGTGGTGAGAGACCTTGTTTTCTGTCCTCTTTTCTGTTTGTCATCTGTCCTTTTTTCCTGCCCTCTTTTTTCCTTTCCTTCCCTTCTCTCTTTCCCTCTTTCCATTCAGTCTTCACACATGTATTAACGTCCTATTGTGTGTCAGATACTTTGCTTCTAAACCTAAAAGTCTGTTATTAAGAAGTAATAGTTAATCATGTGAAGAAAAACATTCAGTGCTCCTTCTTCTGAGAAGGGCTTCTCTCTATTTCCTTTCCACTTAACACTGACAATTTTAGAGCACATTAAAACTGAGGAAACTAGCAATGGTGTTTCAGAAATTAATTTTAGAAAGAAAACCAAATATCTTTTTTCCATTGATTATATATCTTAATTTGCTGCTGGAAGTAACCAGACACCCACAGAAAGAGAAAAAGGTGGACAATGAAAATTGAGAAAGCATTTAAACATGGGCACCTATCCCCAGTGAGCCTCTCCAGTTTTATCCCTGCAAAGAATTAATGAAGGTAGAACAGAAGGGCAGAGCAAGCAGCTGTTTTAGTTTTTAGTGGGGACAATCAGTAGGATGAGAATGGACATATGTCAAGTTACCCCCTCTGCTGTCCTTAGATAAAAAGACCTCTGAGACACAGACTGTGATGCCAAACCAGGTCCATTCTGCCTGTCGTATGGAATGCCAATCCCTGAGATGGTAAGTTTTACAGCGGAGAAAGAGTTTATTCATGAGGCAGTCAAGCAAGGAGGTGGGAGAACAGGTCTCAAATCTGCTTCCCTAAAGATGGAGTTTTAAGGATATTTATGAGATAGAGGAGTGAGGTAGTCTGAAGTATGAGGAAAAGTGGTTGGGAGCAAAGAAAAGTGAGGTTATCAGTGAACTATGCAAGCATAGCCAAGCTTCATGGCTCTTCATAGGATGCATGTTCACATGGTGGTGGTGTTAGCATGATCTGTAGGTGGAACATCAAAAGTGTACCTATTGAACACTCAGGCAGGTTCAATGGTTGCAAATGGTTTGAACTGGACTAGAGCTGACTCTAAGTTCCTGAAAAACAACTTCAGTAACCATCACCATGGTGACGTATATGCCAGAGATGTTATCTGTGAGGAAGCTAGTGCAAGTTCAGTTATATATTGCTTAGCCACATGACTTTTAGCTACATAGATTTTAAAATCAACTAAAGGCAAGTAGCTAAAAACAAGCAAAGTGGGTTAAGCTTGGCAGACCTAATCAGGTTAGCCCTTGGTTTCAACTGTAAGTTGTCTCCCAATAATCCACCTTCCCTTTCTCCATTTTAACAGAAATTTTAGTCTATCATATGACCACTCAGAATCCCAGTCCCACTACATAGCCCGGTCTCCCTTGCAGCAATATGATGCCATGTGTCTTAAGTTATGACCAATGTGATAGAAGCCAACTATCCTATGACAGCTTTTGGGAAACTTCCTTAAGACAGCTAATGTACACCATGGCCCTTCCTCTCTTTGGCTTCTTCTCCATCCTGCTACCTGGAATGCAGATGCTACCATCTTGCACAGTGGGGACAAGTGTCCTACTCCAGCTATGGCAGAATGGTAGCTGGAAATAACTAGGTCCCTGAAGAGATCATGGAATGGAGCTGCCATAATCATCCAAAATTGCCTCCTTTATACTTGTCCTCTCTAAGTAATGTTATTTTGTTATTTTAAAAAATAATTCATAGTCAAACACAATCCCAACTAATATGGGCACCTTATAGGAAGGCTAAAGGCAGACTGTCTCCATTTCTAAGATTGACGCTTAGCATTCCTAGTAGTGGAGGAACATAGTTTTTCAGAAAGGTCTATAAATTATGCTTTTTCTAGGGATTTTAGGTATGTTTTTCTTCACTTCATCCTCATAGGTGGTACCAGGCTCAAACTCTGACTGATGATATGTTTTCAGAGAGATAACATAGGAACTTCATTTAAGTCTGGGAATTAAACACAGATCTACCTGACTCAAAACTTACATTTTTTCTATCATTCTATATTGCCTTCTTGATAGTCTGCTTTAAGATTCTTCCTCAGTTACATATTTCTATGGCTGATAGACTGGTTGGTATCCACTTAGCCAGTAGCTTTGAGAGAATGCTCCAGAGTAGGTGAAAGAAGTTTTTCTCTGTATAAGCAGGTGAAGACCGATTTCCAATATAAAGAGAAAATGTCAAGTGTGACTTCTATTTGAGAAAGATTTGAAAATAAATGCTAGATCTGATTTTGTATTATCTGTAGATTTTTGGTTTTAACTGGCAGCCCAGGCTGATTTCAGAGTTAGGTATACATTTATATTGTCTCATAATATTAAAAAAAAGTAATTAGTTGTTAAACTTTAAAAGGGAAAATCTGGGTTGCTTTCCCACATGACAATCAGCTGATGCTGTGTATGGCTGTCTTTATCAGTGGGCTTGCTATAGTTAGTCAGCCCACTCCACTCATTTTCATTACTGACCATTTCCTATTAGTCATTTGAGAAGTTTACAGCCTTTGTGTGAACACTTTTCCTTGAAGATGATTAAACACACAACAGATTGTTAACGGTTGCCAGATATGTTTGGCAAATTAATTTATCAATCTTAACTTCAGACTTACAGTCCTTATTTGTAAGTATATAAACACAGGTGTATTCTTCTTATTTTTAAGAATAATTTGGTGACCTCTAGAGAGGTCTATGTGGTCTCTTCAGAGCACGTATAAACTTCTTTAGAGCAATTCATAGATAAAACAAGTTATCTCTGCATTTTAGAATATAGACTTGGATTATTTCAAAGTCCTATACATTTTCTACATGGTTCTGTTTGCCCAGTAGGCTTTGAGCCCAGTTGGAATATAGTCCAGCAAAAGGAGAACTCTTGCAGTGGCGAGATTTTTGCCAAAGCACTCTGTCTCATAATATGATGAGGACGTGTTTTTTTTCCACTAAATAAAGTTTTCCTATGTCTATTCTAAAAGGGTTATAATATTGGCAGTAGTAGAGGGAATTTAGATATAATTGTGTGTAAGATGCAAGGAAAAAATAAAATGAATTTTGTTTCTTTTATGTTCTAGGAGAGTACATCATTATACCCTTGAAAGTCCAGGGGGAAAACTTCAATAAATATTGATGGTGATGACCATGAATTAAGCATTCTCTGGAATAGTCAATTAACTATAATGCAATTAGAACAAAGCTTGAAGGCCTACTAAAGGCATGCAGCCAGCCCTTTAAAAATGACTGTTGTGGGAAGAGGTTATTGAGTATGTAAGGTACAAGGATTTGTTAGATCTCTGTGCTCCACGACTGCAGAAAACATTAGTTCATTTGCCTTTACCTATGAACAGGGAATGATATTAACTTCTGTGTCTACCACTGATAATCAAAATCACAGTCCTATGCCATTTGCTCTTCTTTTACAGTTGGCAAAGTCATGGTAATGAAGCACTTTAAAATGACACATTTTGCATATTTTGAGCTCAATCATATCTTAGTCAATTAAATAAAATAGGATTTTTATACCATTTCACAGCTTAGACATTTTGTTATTCTATTAAGACAACCACTTTCAACTTAAACTCCTGACCAATTTTCACAGCTCTCCATGCTCTGATGTCATGCACAAAGCCAGTCTTATTTTCTAATAGAAACCTTCTGCCTCCCTGACCCACAAACCCATCATGGTCTTTACCCCACACATTTTGTTCTTCTATGAATGGAAATTCTTCCTCTGCCCTCTATGACAGAAATCCAAAGCCTCCTTAACCTGCTTCTCATGTTGACACCCATGGATAATCCCAACTATACAAGGAAGAAGGGCAGATACTATGTAGTTGTCAAGGGCCTAAACTTCGAAGTCATACTTCCTGGGTTCAAATCTCATTTCAATCAGTTGCCAGCTTTGTTTGGCACTTAATAATCAATCTTAACTTATTTTCCTTGACAAACTGAGAATAAATATATCAACTTCATGAGTTTCTTGGGACCAGTAAATGTAATACTGCATGTAAAGTACCAAACATTATATTAAACCTTCAATAAGTGTTAACTAGTATCATCATTACAGGGCCTATAATTATATAGTGTTGTATTAGTCAAAGTTATTGATTACAAGCAACAGAAATAGGTTCTAGCTAATTTGTACAGAACTATATCGGGCATCTCACAGACTCAACAGGATATATTGACAAAAAGGCATAAAAATTGGGTCACAAGCAAGAGCCTAGACAGCAGGAAGCACAGGGGGGTTTCTGCAGAAACAGTTGGGTTAAGACACCATGGCTGAGTACTGTTGTACCTGCTCATTGCATGTTGTCATCATTCATGAATTCTCAACCTCTGTCTCCCTCTTTTTTTGGTGTTTGTTATCGTTGTTGTTGCATCAATTGTTCAGTGTTAATGTTCTGGGTGGAAATATGCAACCAATCTCTGTCACACTCTCAAACTATAGCTGTCAGAGGATAAGGAAATCTCCTGGCCTTCCACCCAGGCTTACAAATAAAAGAGGAATTTCTTCCCAAATAGGACAAGGTTCAGATGTTGAGTAGTTAAAAAGTGTTCTAACAAACAATGATGGCTTTTATTGTTCTTTAACTGTTTTTCAAGTCGGAGTGCTAAGTCTTTGAAGGCAGAGCTTATGTGTATTTCACAGGTCTTATCATATGATAGGTTCTCAATGCATACATTTCAACATAGAGCTTAAAGTTTAACAGATTTGTTTGGGGGATTTATTGCTTTCTATGCTCCACTTAGAGTTTAACAAAATAATGAATTGTGAGAATTTTATTGTAATATAAGACTGCCAAAATGGTGATTACAGTATGGTAAGAGAGCCCTAGAATATCTTTTCAAGCTAAATAGATTGTCTCTATTAAAATTAATATCCTGCAGATTGGAGAGTCAAAATGAGAGGATCATGGCTTGTGGAGAACACAATCCTACATTGAGTAAAGCATCTTCAGGGAAAATTATAATGGAAAATGAGAGTAGGGAGGGATAAAACCTATTAATATTATTTAATAAAATTTTTATTGTGAAAGCAATATATGACTGTTATAATAAATTTTTAACATACAGAAAAACACAAACACAAAAGAAATTTTTTAAATGTTAATCACCACAATTTTGGGGGATGCATTCATATATTGGTTTGTGTGTGTGTGTGTGTGTGTGTGTGTATACTTTACACATGTATGTATAGTATATAGTATATATGTACACTATACATACACACACAAACCTGGCCAAATACCATACACACACACACACACACACACGGTATATACTTGTGTTATATGTGTGCTTAAAACCACAAATGTATAATAAACACACCCATATATGCATAGTTGTTGTTATAAAACTGTTCTTATATACAGTGTTTATTAATGTGCTATGAAATTGTTTTCTTAAAAATGATTCTTGTTATAAGAGAAATAAATGTTTATTGCAAAAAACCCAGAAAATAAAATAAGAAAGTATCTAATACATGCAAACTCTCAGCAACCCAGAAATAACCATTGTTTATATCTTCTGGGATAATCTTTCAAAATCCTAGTATACAACAATTACACAGTTTTTTGCAAAATAGATTATATATTTTATAGGATATCTTATAACCTACTTTTAAAGAATAACAGTAGGTTATAATCATCTTTCCATGTCAATAGGTCTATTTCTGCACCATCAGGATTTATGGCTATATAGAATTCCACTTTGAGGATACATACAGCTGATTTTCTAAAATAAATAATGGATGTTTAAGTATTTTTTGTTACTGTTTTTACAAGCAATACTTCAGTGAATGTCCTTGAAACATATTTATTCTTCAAACGTATCTATAACTTTATTTCCTTAGGACAAATTCTCAGAAGTATAGTTATTGATGCCAAAGGTATGCATATATTTATATCTTTGTATAGCAAATTGCACTCTAGGACACACATCAGTTTGAAAATAAAAACAGGATATGAGTGTGCATTCTCCTAAAACTGAATATTGGTATTTTAAATGAGGTTTTAAAATAGATAGATGAATAATTTTGGCATATAAAGTATTATAAAATTTTCTTATGTGATTAAGCATTTTAATATAATTTAAAAGCCTTGAGTATATTATCTTATAAAGCAACACAATGAAAATGGCATATTACTAAATCTCTGCTTATATTTATGAGTATTTTCTTAGGAATATTACCAAACAGTGATATTTCCGGGAAGAATGTATATTATTATCCTATAGCATGCTGACTTTGGTTAATTTGTCAGGAAAGAATGGTAACACTACAAATAAAGCATTCAAATTAATATATAGTTATGTGTGTTTTGTGGATTAAAAAGTTATGTTTGATCTGTTTTTGGTTTTAGTCTTACCAAATTATAAGTGGGATTCCATTACAAACAAAATAAAATATGCATTTACTACTATTAACAATAAGTTTCTACATGATGTGGTTCCTGTATGCCTCTCTGATCCCAACTATGAAATCTTCCAGTCTTCTTTTTTTTTTTTTTTATTATACTTTAAGTTTTAGGGTACATGTGCACAACGTGCAGGTTAGTTACATATGTATACATGTGCCAGCTTGGTGTGCTGCACCCATTAGCTCGTCATTTAGCATTAGGTGTATCTCCTAATGCTGTCCCTCATCCCTCCCCCCACCCCACAACAGTCCCTGGTGTGTGATGTTCCCCTTCCTGTGTCCATGTGTTCTCATTGTTCAGTTCCCACCTATGAGTGAGAACATATGGTGTTTGGCTTTTTGTCCTTGTCATAGTTTGCTGAGGATGATGGCTTCCAGTTTCATCCATGTCCCTACAAAGGACATGAACTCATCATTTTTTATGGCTGCATAGTATTCCATGGTGTATATGTGCCACATTTTCTTAATCCAGTCTATCATTGTTGGACATTTGGCTTGGTTCCAAGTCTTTGCTATTGTGAATAGTGCCACAATAAACATACGTGTGCATGTGTCTTTGTAGCAGCATGATTTATAGTCCTTTGGGTATATACCCAGTAATGGGATGGCTGGGTCAAGTGGTATTTCTAGTTCTAGATCCCTGAGGAATCGCCACACTGACTTCCACAATGGTTGAATTAGTTTACAGTCCCACCAACAGTGTAAAAGTGTTCCCATTTCTCCACATTCTCTCCAGCACCTGTTGTTTCCTGACTTTTTAATGATGGCCATTCTAACTGGTGTGAGATGGTATCTCACTGTGGTTTTGATTTGCATTTCTCTGATGGCCAGTGATGATGAGCATTTTTTCATGTGTCTTTTGGCTGCATAAATGTCTTCTTTTGAGTAGTGTCTGTTTATATCCTTCGCCCACTTTTTGATGGGGTTGTTTGTTTTCTTCTTGTAAATTTGTTTGAGTTCATTGTAGATTCTGGATATTAGCCCTTTGTCAGATGAGTAGATTGCAAGAATTTTCTCCCATTCTGTAGGTTGCCTGTTCACTCTGATAATAGTTTCTTTTGCTGTGCAGAAGCTCTTTAGTTTAATTAGATTCCCTTTGTCAATTTTGGCTTTTGTTGCCATTGCTTTTGGTGTTTTAGACATGAAGTCCTTGCTCATGCCTATGTCCTGAATGGTATTGCCTAGGTTTTCTTCTAGGGTTTTTGTGGTTTCAGGTCTAATATTTAAGTCTTTAATCCATCTTGAATTAATTTTTGTATAAGGTGTAAGGAAGGGATCCAGTTTCAGCTTTCCTTTTTTTTTTTTTTGGATCCTTATAGTAAACCCTTTTATTTGTTTCAATTTATACATTTTCTTGAAAAAGAAAGCAAAAACTAAATGTCTCAGTATTACTTATCACAGAACTTTGACAACAAATGCAAACTTTTTCTATGATTAATTATTACATGATGATATATGTGACTTTTGAGTAAATATAATATTAGCACAAGAAACAAAACTTTATTAGGAAGAATTTAATCCAAAAACGGGGCTGTGTCTTTTTAAATTTCTGTGTTACCTCTTAAGAAAAACTCTTATTTTTTATTTTTTATTTTTTTAATTTTATTATTATTATACTTTAAGCTTTAGGGTACATGTGCACAACATGCAGGTTTGTTACATATGTATACATGTGCCATCTTGGTGTGCTGCACCCATTAACTCATCATTTAGCATTAGGTATATCTCCTAATGCTATCCCTCCCCGCTCCCCCCACCCCACAACAGTCCCCGGTGTGTGATGTTCCCCTTCCTGTGTCCATGTGTTCTCATTGTTCAATTCCCACCTATCAGTGAGAACATGCGGTGTTTGGTTTTTTGTCCTTGTGATAGTTTGCTGAGGATGATGGTTTCCAGCTGCATCCATGTCCCTACAAAGGACATGAACTCATCATTTTTTATGGCTGCATAGTATTCCGTGGTGTATATGTGCCACATTTTGTTAATCCAGTCTATCGTTGTTGGACATTTGGGTTGGTTCCAAGTCTTTGCTGTTGTGAATAGTGCTGCAAAAAACATACGTGTTCATGTGTCTTTGTAGCAGCATGATTTATAATCCTTTGGGTATATACCCAGTAATGGGATGGCTGGGTCAAATGGTATTTCTAGTTCTAGATCCCTGAGGAATCGCCACACTGACTTCCACAATGGTTGAATTAGTTTACAGTCCCACCAACAGTGTAAAAGTGTTCCTATTTCTCCACATTCTCTCCAGCACCTGTTGTTTCCTGACTTTTTAATGATGGCCATTCTAACTGGTGTGATATAGTATCTCATTGTGGTTTTGATTTGCATTTCTCTGATGGCCAGTGATGATGAGCATTTTTTCATGTGTCTGTTGGCTGCATAAATGTCTTCTTTTGAGAAGTGTCTGTTCATATCCTTTGCCCACTTTTTGATGGGATTGTTTTTTTCTTGTAAATTTGTTTGAGTTCATTGTAGATTCTGGATATTAGCCCTTTGTCAGATGAGTAGGTTGCAAAACTTTTCTCCCATTCTCTAGGTTCCCTGTTCACTCTGATGGTAGTTTCTTTTGCTGTGCAGAAGCTCTTTAGTTTAATTAGACCCCTTCTGTCAATTTTGGCTTTTGTTGCCATTGCTTTTGGTGTTTTGGACATGAAGTCCAAATGCCCATGCCTATGTCCTGAATGGTATTGCCTAGGTTTTCTTCTAGGGTTTTTATGGTTTTAGGTCTAATGTGTAAGTCTTTAATCCATCTTGAATTAATTTTTGTATAAGGTGTAAGGAAGGGATCCAGTTTCAGCTTTCTACATATGGCTAGCCAGTTTTCCCAGCATCATTTACTAAACAGGGAATGGTTTCCCCATTTCTTGTTTTTGTCAGGTTTGTCAAAGGTCAGATAGTTGTAGATATGCGGCATTATTTCTGAGGGCTCTGTTCTGTTCCATTGGTCTATATCTCTGTTTTGGTACCAGTACCATGTTGTTTTGGTTATTGTAGACTTGTAGTATAATTTGAAGTCAGGTGGCGTGATGCCTCCAGCTTTGTTCTTTTGGCATAGGATTGACTTGGCAATGTGGGCTCTTTTTTGGTTCCATATGAAATTTAAAGTAGTTTTTTCCAATTCTGTGAAGAAAGTCATTGGTAACTTGATGGGGATGGCATTGAATCTATCAATTACCTTGGGCAGTATGGCCATTTTCATGATATTGATTCTTCCTATACATGAGCCTGGAATGTTCTTCCATTTGTTTGTATCCTCTTTTATTTCCTTGAGCAGTGATTTGTAGTTCTCCTTGAAGAGGTCCTTCACATCCCTTGTAAGTTGGATTCCTAGGTATTTTATTCTCTTTGAAGCAATTGTGAATGGGAGTTCACTCATGATTTGGCTCTGTGTTTGTCTGTGATTGGTATATAAGAATGCTTGTGATTTTTGTACATTGATTTTGTATCCTGACACTTTGCTGAAGTTGCCTATCAGCTTAAGGAGATTTTGGGCTGAGACGATGAGGTTTTCTACATATACAATCATGTCATCTGCAAACAGGGACAATTTGACTTCCTCTTTTCCTAATTGAATACCCTTTATTTCCTTCTCCTGCCTGATTGGCCTGGCCAGAACGTCCAGCACTATGTTGAATAGGAGTGGTGAGAGAGGGCATCCCTGTTTTGTGCCAGTTTTCAAAGGGAATGCTTCCAGTTTTTGCCCATTCAGTATGATATTGGCTGTGGGTTTGTCATAGATAGCTCTTATTATTTTGAGATACGTCCCATCAATACCTAATTTATTGAGAGTTTTTAGCATGAAGTGTTGTTGAATTTTGTCAAAGGCCTTTTCTGCATCTATTGAGATAATCATATGGTTTTTGTCTTTGGTTCTGTTTATATGCTGGATTACATTTATTGATTTGCATATGTTGAACCAGCCTTGCATCCCAGGGATGAAGCCCACTTGATCATGGTGGATATGCTTTTTGATGTGCTGCTGGATTCGGTTTGTCAGTATTTTACTGAGGATTTTTGCATCAATATTCATCAAGGATATTGGTCTAAAATTCTCTTTTTTGGTTGTGTCTCTGCCAGGCCTTGGTATCAGGATGATGCTGGCCTCATAAAATGAAGTTAGGGAGGATTCCCTCTTTTTCTATCGATTGGAATAGTTTCAGAAGGAATGGTACCAGTTCCTCCTTGTACCTCTGGTAGAATTTGGCTGTGAATCCATTTGGTCCTGGACTTTTTTTGGTTGGTAAGCTATTGATTATTGCCTCAATTTCAGAGCCTGTTATTGGTCTATTCAGAGATTCAACTTCTTCCTGGTTTAGTCTTGGGAGAGTGTTTGTGTCAAGGAATTTATCCATTTCTTCTAGATTTTCTAGTTTATTTGTGTAGAGGTATTTATAGTATTCTCTGATGGTAGTCTATTTCTGTGGGATTGGTGGTGATATCCTCTTTGTCATTTTTTATTACGTCTATTTGATTCTTCTCTCTTTTCTTCTTTATTAATGTTGCTAGTGGTCTGTCAATTTTATTGATCTTTTCAAAAAACCAGCTCCTGGATTCATTGATTTTTTGAAGGGTATTTTATGTCTCTATCTTCTTCAGTTCTTCTCTGATGTTAGTTATTTCTTGCCTTCTGCTAGCTTTTGAATGTGTTTGCTCTTGCTTCTCTAGTTCTTTTAATTGTGATGTTAGGGTGTCAGTTTTAGATCTTTCCTGCTTTCTGTTGTGGGCATTTAGTGCTATAAATTTCCCTCTACACCCTGCTTTGAATGTGTCCCAGAGATTCTGGTATGTTGTGTCTTTGTTCTCGTTGATTTCAAAGAACATCTTTATTTCTGCCTTCATTTCGTTATGTACCCAGTAGTCATTCAGGAGCAGATTGTTCAGTTTCCATGTAGTTGAGCGGTTTTGAGTGAGTTTCTTAATCCTGAGTTCTAGTTTGATTGCACTGTGGTCCGAGAGACAGTTTGTTATAATTTCTGTTCTTTTACATTAGCTGAGGAGTGCTTTACTTCCAACTATGTGGTCAGTTTTGGAATAGGTGTGGTGTGGTGCTGAAAAGAATGTATATTCTGTTGATTTGGGGTGGAGAGTTCTGTAGATGTCTATTAGGTCCACTTGGTGCAGAGCTGAGTTCAATTCCTGGACATCCTTGTTAACTTTCTGTCTCGTTGATCTGTCTAGTGTTGACAGTGAGGTGTTAAAGTCTCCCATTATTATTGCGTGGGAGTCTAAGTCTCTTTGTAGTCACTCAGGACTTGATTTATGAATCTGGGTGCTCCTGTATTGGGTGCATATATATTTAGGATAGTTAGCTCTTCTTGTTGAATTGATCCGTTTACCATTATGTAATGGCCTTCTTTGTCTCTTTTGATCTTTGTTGATTTAAAGTCTGTTTTATCAGAGACTAGGATTGCAATCCCTGCCTGTTTCTGTTTTCCATTTGCTTGGTAGATCTTCCTCCATCCCTTTATTTTAAGCCCATGTGTGTCTCTACATGTGAGATTAGATGAATGGATATCTAGAATAACCAATGCAGAGAAGTCCTTAAAGGACCTGATGGAGCTGAAAACCAAGGCACAAGAACTATGTGACGAATGCAGAAGCCTCAGTAGCCGATGCGATCAACTGGATGAAAGGGTGTCAGTGATGGAAGATGAAATGAATGAAATGAAGCAACAAGAGAAGTTTAGAGAAAGAAGAATAAAAAGAAATGAACAAAGCCTCCAAGAAATGTGGGACTATGTGAAAAGACCAAATCTATGTCTGATTGGTGTACCTGAAAGTGACAGGAAGAATAGAACCAAGTTGGAAAACACTCTGCAGGATATTATCCAGGAGAACTTCCCCAGTCTAGCAAGGCAGACCAACATTCAAATTCAGGAAGTACAGAGAATGCCACAAAGATACTCCTTGAGAAGAGCAACTCCAAGACACATAATTGTTGGATTCACCAAAGTTGAAATGAAGGAAAAAATGTTAAGGGCAGCCAGAGAGAATGGTCGGGTTACCCACAAAGGGAAGCCCGTCAGATTAACAGTGGATCTCTTGGCAGAAACTCTACAAGCCCGAAGAGAGTGGGGGCCAATATTCAACATTGTTAAAGAAAAGAATTTTCAGTGCAGAATTTCATATCCAGCCAAACTAAGCTTCATAAGTGAAGGAGAAATAAAAAATACTTTACAGACAAGCAAATGCGGAGAGATTTTGTCACCACCAGGCCTGCCCTAAAAGAGTTCCTGAAGGAAACACTAAACATGGAAAGGAACAACTGGTACCAGCCACTGCAAAAACATGCCAAATTGTAAAGACCATCAAGGCTAGGAAGAAACTGCATCAACTAATGAGCAAAATAGCCAGCTAGCATCATAATGACAGGATCAAATTCCCACATAAGGATATTAACTTTGAATGTAAATGGGCTAAATACTCCAATTAAAAGACACAGACTGGCAAATTGGATAAAGAGTCAAGACCCATCAGTGTGCTGTATCCAGTTTGAGCTTTCTACATATGGCTAGCCAGTTTTCCCAGCACCATTTATTAAATAGGGAATCCTTTCCCCATTTCTTGTTTTTGTCAGGTTTGTCAAAGATCATATGGTTGTAGATATATGGCATTATTTCTGAGGGCTCTGTTCTGTTCCATTGGTCTATATCTCTGTTTTGGTACCAGTACCACGCTGCTTTGGTTACTGTAGCCTTGTAGTATAGTTTGAAGTCAGGTAGCTTGATGCCTCCAGCTTTGTTCTTTTGGCTTACGATTGACTTGGCAATGCGGGCTCTTTTTTGCTTCCATATGAAGTTTAAAGTAGATTTTTCCAATTCTGTGAAGAAAGTCATTGGTAACTTGATGGGGATCGCATTGAATCTATCAATTACCTTGGGCAATACGGCCATTTTCATGATATTGATTCTTCCTACTCATGAGCATGGAATGTTCTTCCATTTGTTTGTATCCTCTTTTGTTTCATTGAGCAGTGGTTTGTAGTTCTCCTTGAAGAGGTCCTTCACATCCTTTGTAAGTTGGATTCCTAGGTATTTTATCCTCTTTGAAGCAATTTTGAATGGGAGTTCACTCATGATTTGGCTGTTTGTCTGTTATTGGTGTATAAGAATGCTTGTGATTTTTGCACATTGATTTTGTATCCTGAGACTTTGCTGAAGTTGCCTATCAGCTTAAGGAGATTTTAGGCTGAGACGATGAGGTTTTCTAGATATACAATCATGTCATCTGCAAACAGGGACAATTTGACTTCCTCTTTTCCTAATTGAATATCCTTTATTTCCTTCTCCTGCCCGATTGCCCTGGCCAGAACTTCTAATACTATGTTGAATAGGAGTGGTAAGAGAGGGCATCCCTGTCTTGTGCCAGTTTTCACAGGGAATGCTTCCAGTTTTTGCCCATTCAGTATGATATTGGCTGTGGGTTTGTCATAGATAGCTCTTATTATTTTGAGATACATCCCATCAATGCCTAATTTATTGAGAGTTTTTAGTATGAAGTGTTGTTGAATTTTGTCAAAGGCCTTTTCTGCATCTATTGAGATAATCATGTGGTTTTTGTCATTGGTTCTGTTTATATGTCAGATTATGTTTATTGATTTGCATATGTTGAAACAGCCTTGCATCCTAGGGATGAAGCCCACTTGATCATGGTGGATAAGCTTTTTGATGTGCTGCTGTGTTCCGTTTGCCAAGATGGCCGAATGGGAACAGCTCCAGTCTAGAGCTCCCAGCATGAGTGACGCAGAAGACGGGTGATTTCGGCATTTCCAGCTGAGGTACTGGGCTCATCTCACTGGGAAGTGTCGGAAAGTTTTTGTGGGACAGTGGGTGCAGCGCATTGAGCTTAAGCTGAAGCAGGGCGAGGCATCGCCTCACCCAGGAAGTGCAAGGGGTCAGGGAATTCCCTTTCCTAGTCAAAGAAAGGGGTGACAGACGGCACACTGAACTGTGATGGACAAATACTGTACGGGAAAAAATAACTTGGTTTTTAAATACCATTCAGACTTTGGGGTTGCTTATTAGTACAGAATACCTAACCCATCCTAATACACAGGTTCCTTCTTCTTTTAATCAATCTCAATACTTTCCTATTTTATTTCATACAGAGCTTTCATTATTACATAAAGTCATCTTATTTATTCAGTTATGAGTCCACTCACCTCCACCAGTAGCATGTAGAATCCTGAAGAGCAGGACCTTTGTCTGTCTTGTTCATTGTTGTATCATCATAGTATGCAATACTGCCCTAAATATTTGTTGAGTAAATGAAAGAAAGGAGAGGAAGGTCTCAACACATGCCTCTGGAATCTAGACTAGACAATTTCTTTCCTTTTAAAACAATTGTTCCCAGATTCCAAAATAGCCTTTGGCAGACAAAAGTGAGAACATGCTCAGTCAGGTTTCTGATGGCCAAGAGAGGTTAAATATTTTCTCACCAAGATGTAAGAGCTCTTAGCCACTCTAATCATTTGGTCTTTTCTTCCCCCAACACTATGAACATTTTCCCTCTGTGTTGATGGAAAACAACCATGATTTCAATTATTTTATATTTTATAATGTTCTGTTATCTCCAAAGCTCTTTTTTCAAATGAATAACAATTTAGCAAGGCCTTAAGTATATTTAGTGAATAGATAAGTATATTTTCCCTGACCTTCCGAAGGCAAGATATGGCATTACATTTACAATGTCTAGGCTCTTGTGAGACACTCTTCCATGTTGGTACTTGATCATTCTTTCATTATAACTATTATGTCCCAGCTACCCTGTGGTCTGCAGGTGTGTATCAATTACAAAGATACTTTGAGTTAATGATTTCTAAAAAGCCTTAAAACAAGTGGAATAGATGTGTTTATTGTTGGGTAGTTGGTGAATAGTGTTTCTGAGCTATAGGTAATAGACTTATACCTCATTGCCTCATCCGAAAGAGGCTCAGCACTTGCGCCAGGTGACAACTATTCTTTGGTCTTAACACACGTTGAGTTAGAGTAACTATTAACAGCTGTATATGTTGGTATCTTCTCAGTCAGCATATGCCTTCTCTTGACCAGAATAGAATAGCACAGATGACATTGCTACACATTTGTATCTCCCATTTGGCTGTAAAGCTACTTGTTGCATTTTCACATGCCGGGCAAAGGGAAAGAATGGCAAAAACTCTTACGTTGAACTGCAATGTGGCCATTTGTTTGCTTTGCAACTAGTGACATATCAGCATGGATCTATGTGATTTTAGATCATCCATACCCTTGGGTTTACCATCACATGGCTCAACTTCATGAGCTCAGTTGTTACAGAAAAAAATTACTTCTGATTCTTTTGTGTTTTGATGTTGTATAACATTCTGGAATTCCTTGCCCTTAAATGAACTCTTCATGGTCCTCTCAAACATGCTTCATATTTGTTTCTTTTCCCCTATTGCACTTTTAATTTATTTTGACTTTTTGTTTTTATATGTTTTACTGTATATCAGGAGTTTTCCATGTTTCCTTGATTACTAAATGGAAACAGGGTAGTAATTGAATTTAGAGCATGGAATTATTTTCTCCCATCATTAAATTACTCTGGCATCCAAAATAGTTCAAGTAACTTCAAGAGCATTACATATCAGATAAATCTGAAAAAATTCACCGTGATGTTTTTCTAGTTTTGATATGTGAAGCAAAGAAGACTTTGTGGTATATAGGACTTTGGAGTCAGACAGTCCCATGTTTGAAAACTAGCACATTTACTGACTATGGGCTTAAGAGTGTTATTTAATACTTTGGGGCTTAATTTCCTCATCTGTTAAATTGGGAAAAAATATTTCCAATCTCATAGGGTTGAGGTGAGGATTAAATCAGATAATGGATTTTAAATCCAGGGCTTGGCTCATAGTGAGTACTAAACAAATGGCGACTATTATCTTGCAGAGAGTAATGGCACATACCTAAAAGATTAGTGTTCCAGAGATTGTGATTTCATCAATGCTGTAACTAAAACTGTGTATATGACGTGTGCTATCCTAGCAAGATTCCAATGTATAGGTAAATCAAATTCATTCTAAAGAAATAAGGAATAATGCCAATAGATATTTATTACTAAAATCATAATAGTAGAGAACTTTATTTGGTACCTATAGTTAAGGAAACATTTGTACATACATGTTTTTATGCAATCCATGAAAGTCATCTGTTTATTGGGCAGAAAAATCATTCCAGACAGAGGGAACAGCTAATGCCAACATCTGAAGGGAAACCATGCCTGGCATGTTCAAACAACATACAGGAAGCACGTGAGGTCAGAGCAAAGAAGGGAAGAGAAGTAGAAGATAACACTGAGAGAAGAAACCCAGGGCTAGATTACGTAGGTCATGGTTCAGACGTTGACTTTGTTTTTAGTGAAATGGTGGGTCTTTGCAGGGAGTGAGGCATGACATGATTCCATTTATGTTTTATGGAGTGGCAAAAGTCACTCTGGCTGCTGGTTTTAGAACAGATTGTAAGGGAGATGTAAGGGTAGAAGCAGGAACACCAGCTAAGAGCCAAACATAACCCAGTCTTGAAGTGGTCAAACTGTGGCTCTGTTTTGAAGGTAGCAGTGACAGGATTTCCTGGCAGACTGGATGTGCAGCTATGAGAGAAAGCAAGAGTCAGGACAGCCCTAAGGCTACTGGCCTAAAAAAATGCAGAATGGAGTTGCCATTCTTCAGGTAAATTGGAACAAGTTTCAAGGGATGCATTAGGGGTTTAACTCAAAGCACATCAAAGAAAGAATGAATTAATCAATTATATATTCATAGAATGAACCAGGGCACTGAAAATAAATGAAGGAGAAATAGATCTCATGGATGAATACTAAAAACACAGCATCGTGCCAAAGAAGTCAGATACAGAAGAATATATACTACCAGTTTCCAATTTTGTAAGCTTTAAAAATAGGAAAAAAATTACCTTGTTTAGAGATGCATATTCAAAAAGCCAAAGAATAAAGTAACGAAAGCTATGATTCCCATCATATTTAATAGAGCAGTTGTCTGTAAGGTGAGGATGAAGGAATGAACATACTGTTGAATGCTGAGGCGGGTAGGATGATGGCTGTATGAATATTTGTCTGATGACTTTTCACTTTACGCATTTTAATGTCCCTGTGTTATATTTAGCAACAGCAACAAAAGCTTTAGAAATACTATGCAGCTTTCAAGACCTACTCCTCCATGAAATTTGTTCTGATCACCCTGTTCTGTGAGCTTTCTTTCTATTCTAAAGATAGAATCATTATTAACTCTATAGGTCAATTGGTTAAACATTACCTTATAACATTGCTTCAGTGGTTATCTTGAAATATTAGGAAACTATTTGGTAGTGGTTTAAATAATGTTTTATTATAGATCATTCTTCTATCCAGCTCTTGAACCCCATGGCAAGGATTTACACATGCAAAAAACCCAATTTTTTGTTCACAATAGTAACTTGATGTCTGGTAACTAATACATAATTATAGATTGCAGATCTAGGGAATACATTATTGAAGTATTTTTGAAAAGTTCTAATAGTATCACACCATGAAGGGCAGTATTGTGCCCTGGAAAGAATATTAGAATTAAGGTAAAGAAGTCTGAGTACTCCTTCTTCTCTTGCTAGATGTTTGCTTAACCAAGCTATTTAACTTTCCCAAGTATTGAGTTCTTTGTGTGTTAAATGTGGTATTTGGGCTAAATTCTACTTTTCGGTTGTAATATTCTATGAATCTGTGAAATACTATATTATAAAAGGATGCAAGGATCAAGGTTCAGAATCTGTTAAACAAATCATGTCAAAAAGTACAGAGATTATAAGGGCCAATTTTGGAAAACAACAGACCTGGTATTTTTTGAACAGGTAAAAATAATTTTTTTAATTGAAGGAAAGCTCAATATATTTAAAGTAAAAAGACACATAGAAAATAGAGGAAAAAAGTTGTGATATAAGCCACACAACGATAAACCACTTTTTTTTTTCCAAGAAGAAATGAGGAGATGAGTCACCAACTGACTCTGTGACCAAAAAGTCATAGAGGAAATTCAGAAACAGAAGCTGGATTAGGGGAACTGAAACAATCATCAAAGAAATAAAGTATGCATATTTATTTTTCATGGGACAGAACATTGTGTACTTAGTTGCCCCAGTTTTGCTGTTCTATTTTATGGGTTTATTTGGGGAAAACAGCCTATTCAAATTTAGGTGGAAATTATTAGAGATTATTGATAAATAATTTGAATAGTTATTAAATTGTATCTTAAGAGATAGAGAATTTAAAGCTTGTTTATTCCTGATACCCAGTTATTAAATGTATTTGAATCTATTTCTATACCTGCTGAATGGTCAGTCACTAAGCCTATTACTGAATACCTCCAATAACAGAGGTCTTAGTATCTTCTGTTGCTGCAGTTTTAAAGACTTACTGTATTTTCACACAGAGGGCTACTTTATATGGAGAGATTATTTTACAGCTGTCCTTAAATGGTATCTTTTTTTTTTTTTTTTGGTTGGTTTAACTTCACAATATGTATGTCTGATTTTTCTCCAGTTTATTTACTGTTGCCAATGATACTTTTAAGGATTACTACTTACTGAGAGTGAGATTACATGCTTATATTTCATGATTTGGGGGACCAATACTCTAAATCCCATATGGTGGGCTCAGAGAAAGAATAACTATCTATCTGATTGCCACCGGAGCATTCTATTTTATATTAGTTGACTGAATACAGTTTGACCAGATCATGGCAAACTTGCTCGTCTGTTGGTTCCCTACACATATGGACCCTTTTATATTCAAAGACAAAAAGAAGTCACCAAAAGACAAAATTAAAGTATTTTAGAATATGGCTGGGCATGGTGGCTCACACCTGTAATCCCAGCACTTTGGGAGGCCGAGGCAGCCAGATCACCTGAGGTCAGGAGTTCAAGACCAGCCTGACAAACACGGTGAAACCCCGTCTCTACTAAAAATACAAAAATTAGCTGGGTATGGTAGCATGTGCATGTAGTCCCAGCTACTAGGGAGGCTGAGGCAAGAGGATTGCTTCAACCTGAGAGGCGGAGGTTGCAGTGAGCTGAGATTGCACCACTACACTTCAGCCGGGGTGACAGAGTGACACTCCGTCTAAAAAAAAAAAAAAAAAAGGAAAAAGAAAAAGAAAAAAACGAAAAACAGAAGAAAAAGTAGTTTAGAACACAAGAACACAGGTAAAATGCCATCTAAATACCATGCACTTTGGAGGCTGAGGCAAGCCAAACACCTGAGGTCAGGAGTTCGAGACTAGCCTGGCCAACATGGTGAAATCCTGTCTCTACTAAAAATACGAAATTTAGGTGTGTTGGCATGTGCCTGTAATCCCAGCTACTCGGGAGGCTGAGGCAGGAGAACCGCTTAAACTCAGGAGATGGAGGTTGCAGTGAGCTGAGATCCTGTCACTGCACTCTAGCCTGGGCAACAGAGCAAGACTCCATCTCAAAAAAAAAAAAAATGCAGAAGACATAGTTAATTTCAATTACTTCCTCTTTCTGTTTTTTACCTTCTTCATTATAGAGCATTTCTCCCTAAATCTGAAAATGAATACTCTGAAAAATTACAACTTTAGATGTTTTGCTATAGGAACAAGATCAATACAATATTTACTCAGATAAAATTTACTACTATTCTGTTTGTAAATAAGTACTTGAAGAAATGGATCCAAGTTATGTGGTTTCTTATATAGAATGATTAAAAACCAAAGGGAACTGGATAATTCTATTACATTTATGGAAACGTAGGACCAGAAGGTTAAGTGTGAATGCACTATGTGCTCTAGGTTATGTTGAATCTGACACCTTAATCCTGGCACCAGCAGTGAAGTCCTTGCCTTAGAACATTAAAGGTGTCCCAGAATTCAATGCACTCAATGCATTTTACTTAATCCATGCAATAATGAGGCATCCTCATATTTTCTTTGAGCTTTCAATCAAATGATAAGTAGAGTTTTAGTGAAGATTCTCGTGTGTTCATTTCTTCCTATGATAACTTTATAAGAAATGTGATCTTACATTCTCTCCCAACTGAAGCTTTTGACTGTGTCATCTTCTTTAATAAAGCAATTCATTCTATATCATATGTAGAATGCTCATGTTTTTTCTATCATTTATTATGTTAAGCATGAACTTGAATGAAATGAGCAATTTTTGTAGGCACAAAGAGGCGTTCTGTTTTTGGAGAGTTTGACAGCTTCCCACCCAGAGGTACCTTTTAACGTGACGGTGGGCTGGAGTGCCCTCCTCTAGGGAGTAATATTAGCAGCATGTCCTTAAAAGCATGCCTATCACCTTTTTATTGCCTGAAGAGGTCTTCAAACCTTGGCCTTCTGCAGATCTGACCAATCACCTTCATCTTTTTAATTTCCTCATTATGTAGGTCAGTGAATAGAAGTACTCTGTTTCAAGCAGGAAATCTCAGGACACATAGTGTAGAACCAAGAAATTTGTTACTATGTGATTTATTAAGTCTATCACATAAATCACAATACTGATAACCTAAAACATAAATGTTGTTGTCTGTGTGTTGCAAAAATTTTGGCCAACTTAATATGTAAGAGGTATTTTTTTCTGCTGCTTGATTATTTTGTTTACTAAATATGTGTCACCTTTATAGCTTTTTAATTTAATTTAATTACTTTAATTAATTTATTTTTTTAGACAGACTCTTGCTCTGTTGCCTAGGCTGGAGTGCAGTGGCGTGATCTCGGCTCACTGCAACCTCCACCTCCCGGGTTCAAGCAATTCTCCTCCCAAGTAGCTGGGACTACAGGCATGCGCCAACATGCTCAGCTAATTTTTGTATTTTTAGTAGAGACGGAGTTTCACCATGTTGGCTAGGCTGGTCTCAAACTCCTGACCTCAAACAATCCACCTGCCTCGGCCTCCCAAAGTGCTGGGATTACAGGCGTGAGCCACCGTGCCCAGCCTATAGCTAACATAGGTAAAGCACCCATCTAATTTCAACTTTAACTTCTAAAAAAATAGAATAAACTAGTAAACTGTATAGTACGTAAGAAGGTGATAGGTGTGATGGGAAAAGGTAAACAGACAAGAGAGTCAGAGCATTCTAGAAGGCGGGGAGGAATGTGAAAGTACTTGTAAATAGCCATCAGGAAAGGCCCAATTGTAGCTTGACAATTAAATGCATCAAACGTAACTAATACTGAGTTATTCCTAGTAGAACATCAGGGTGTGTGTTTGTTCCTATGTAAAAGCTGTTACTCATAGACTCTGGTCAGGTGCATAAAAAGGCTGCACTTGTCTAGGAGAGCACTCAATATTTCCTTAACAGGTAGATGTAAAATGACTCTTGGTCGTTAATCAATTTCATACTAGCCAATACGGAAGTTGAATCAGAAGTATTGAATTTTAGTAAACTAAACTAACTTCACTTTTGTCACTGTGGCAGCTAACTTTCTTCTCTTGCAGATGACGATAGTGAGATGAAATACATAAAATCAAAGAGCAGATGGAGGTTAAGAAAGTACATCATCATTGCTTAAAAAGTGAAAGTTCCATAATTAAGCTGTATTATTGAAAATTAATGTTTTAAAAAGACATAAAGTTCAGCCACTTAAAACCCTAATTCAGTGTTTTACTTGCATATTTGAGCAAATAATCATGCTGTTTTATTTTACAGAAGACATTTCATAAACCTCATTTTTTTCATTTCTGCTATGCAACTCCAAAAAAGAAGCCAGAAGATTACCTAGCTGAATCTAAACCAATAAAATGTTTCAACACATCACATCTCACATCCATAAAAACACCCATTTTTAATTTTTTGTCTCGGTCACTTGAAAAGCCAACAGAAATGGGGCTGTTTATGTTCAAGATAAAGCAAACTAATCTTTATAACATGAATGTATCAA
Organism: Hylobates moloch; assembly: GCF_009828535.3. Classification (NCBI taxonomy): domain Eukaryota; kingdom Metazoa; phylum Chordata; class Mammalia; order Primates; family Hylobatidae; genus Hylobates; species Hylobates moloch. The sequence continues at coordinate 152,168,436 of NW_026652276.1, read as the reverse complement.
ATACATTTTGAAATTTAAGTGGACATTCCTGGAACAGATTAGTTCACAGATGGATTTATTTAGGTCAATGTCCCTCACACTCTTTCTGAAAGCAGAGCCAGCATCCGGAGAGTAGGACACAAATATTAATGAAAACTCACTTTACTTGCCTTTAGTTGAATGATGTTCCCTAAATCAGCTCACATGTGAAGTAGTCCAGTTAACTCCTCCTGAATGTAGCTCTGCTTTACCTTTTTTGATTTATAGTGAAGGGCAGTATTATTTGAAATTGTTTTAAAAGCTTTTAGCCTTACTGCAACTCACTTCAGTAGTACACAGAAGTGGAGATCTGAGGAGGTAGCAGACACAGTTATTTTCTCACTCTCTACCCACTCATCCAGGCTTTCTTCTTTGCTCATGGAGCCCCAAATTCGTTCAAGTATTTACCTCTTCAAGAGCTGGGCCCTTTCCTTCATTTTAAGAGGAAATTCTGATTAGTCTAATATTTAAAGAAATTAATCTCTCCTTAACACTAATTCGTTAAAGTGGTCAAATTCTGGTCAAGTTATTAGGAGCTTCTGCGAGTGTTGTCTTCCTTTTAAAAGGGACTTTCTGGCTCTCTCTTTCTGGTCATTGTCTTCTCAGGATATGCTGCCTAGAACTGCTGCAGCTATCACGTGACCATAAGGTTTTACTTTAGGATGAAGCCAGCACCAAGAATGGCAAAGCAGAGATGAAAAGGACCTACTCTGATAATATTCTTTAGCTACCGACTTAATTGAGCTTACTTCTGGACTTACTGTTCATTCATTCATCAAATATTCATTGAGGGCTTGCTATGAACCAAGAAATGGTCTAAGTGCTGGGGGTATAGCTTTAAAAAATAGAAAAAAAATCTCTATGCAATGAAGCTAATATTCAAGTAGGGGGAGCTAGACATTAAATAGAATAAAGATATATATATATATAGTTGTTAAAGTGATTAATGCAATAAAAAATAAGGTGGAAGTGTAAGAGGCATTGGAGTTGTACATAGAGTCATCAGGGAAGGTCTTAGTGTGAAGGTACCATTTTATCAAAGACAGCAAGATTTGAGAGAATTAAATTCTCTAGTGAGTATCCGTCCCCTGTTATTTGCTCAGTGCACACTTACTGACATTGATGTCATGGATAAGTTACTCAGTTTTCATAGAAACTAATAACTCCCTGCCTCTCCATACATATGTATTTGTGTATTTGCATTTCTTGACATTTGCTATCATGCCCAATTCAAATGACTTGGGCAAGTAGATTATCTATGCCTGTGTGCTGGGACAAACTTTTTGCTTTCCTCCATTTCTGAATCAACTTCTTGCTACTTCTAGCCATTCAAGTTCTAATAAGGAGAAGAGAGAAGGCATTTGCAGGAGGACATTGGAATGAGTTTTATTTTATCCATACCACTTCCATCATAGTAACAATAGCTAACATTTATTAAGCACTTACCATTCTCTGGATAATATTCCAAGCCCTTTGAGTTTATTTTCTGTAATTCACTTAGCAGTCTTATGGAGGTTTATATTAGTATTATTACCATTTTTTCATATTGGAAAACCAAGGGCAAAAAGGTTAACTTTGCAAAGGTCACAGAGCAAAAGGTGAGCATTGACTCACAGCAAGGGGTTGGATTTCAGAGCCCCAGAAATTAGATATAAGATAAATATTTGTACTTTTCAGATGAATGTTAATAACTTTTATAGAGCTTATGAAAAAAAGATCATATTTACTGAGATATGGAAAAACCAATGCAAATCGTGAAAACCCAATAGTCCTTTAGCACAGTGAATACCTAGGCCATTTTTAAAGCTAGTTGTGTTACAACTGGATACAAATATGCAGTCATAAGTTTAGTAAACACATATTATAATAAAATTGCTTATTAATCTTTATTCTTCCAAATTTATATCCAATGAAAGTTAAGGAGAACTAACAATATTGATTCAGTTGGCAGCTAAATTACATACCCTATGTATTTTCCTGTAATCTGTTAAGAGGGATCATTGCAACCACAAAACTGTAAACGTGTTTACATTTAATCCCCAATTTATTTCTAAACTTCTGAAAAAAATAAGCATCTGTAGTAAAAGTTTCCAAGAAAAACTCAGTGATTAGGTCATATCTGATAATGACTCTGGAGAAGGGAAGGAAAGAATGGTTTCTGGAGAAGAAACTTCAGATAGGAGAGAGGGCAAGGAGAATTGAACTTCTATTCTGGTTGGAGGGACGGCTAGGAGTAGAAGCAAAAAAATGTGTGAATGAGCTCTAGGATATGATAAAATATTTTCCAAAGTGTATGCAAGATATTAATCTCCAGGGTATTAACAGGCTTTTGGTTAATAACCAAATAAAAATTTAGTTAAAAAATAATTTTCTGCAGACCCAAAGTATCAGATCTTTAATGTACTAATTTGTATTATAAAAATTCACTTGAGGGAACATTTTACACTATGTTTTCTAAAGTTATTTATCCAAGGAGAAATTGCCCCTCCCCTGCTTTCTTTTATAGGGAATCTTACAGGACTAGGATTCCATAGTAGACATGTTAAGAAACATTGAAGAGTGACAGAAATATCTGAGCATAGCTGAACATTTTATTGTGTGCCTTAGAGAGTTCTCCAGGAACTAAGAAAAGATGGCTGCTGTGGAAAAAGGAGAAATAAGCTGAATCATCCTCATGCATGATCCTAGCACTGAGACTAGAATCTTCTTTAGAAGGTCAGCTTCATTAGAAGCTCCTTGCTGGCAAGGTGGTGTTGCCAAGTAGCCAGGCTCTTAGGAATCACCTAAAGTTCCCAGGCAATGGTTGAGTCCTTATAACTAGCAACCAGATCCTTACAACTTCTGTGTAGAAAGTAAGTAGAGAATATTTCAAATATATAAGTGAGGGCTTAATATTTTCTTATTAAATACTTCATTTTATGATGTCATGACCTGTTCGTCCATGAGTTTTCTCATGCCCCATGTGCTCTAAGCAATGCTTTGCCAGTTAACATTTTAGCTATAAAATGAGCCTCCTTGGCACACTAGCAGAGTTCTGCACAGATTTCAGATCTTGTGTTAATGCTAGCCACCAGCCAGGCAATGTAGAATTGAGTACATGTGGCTGTACATTTGTACCAATATTCTTTTTGTCCAGATTTCCTCCTTTTTATGTATCACAGTCCTCTTTATAAATATCACTTCCCCATTTGAAAAAATTGATCAATATTTTGCATCCTTTTCTCAGTGATACTGAGAGACAGGACTAGCTGGATTTCCTAGGCTGACTAAGAATTCCTAAGCCTAGCTGGGGAAGGTGACTGCACCCACCTTTAAACACAGGGCTTGTAACTCAGCTCACACCCAGCCAATCAGGTAGTAAAGAGGGCTCACTAAATACCAATTAGGCTAAAAGCAGGAGGTAAAGAGTCAAATCATCTGTCATCTGAGAGCACAGGAGGAGGGACAATGATTGGTCTGATACCCCAGGCATTCGAGCCAGGAGTGGGCAACCCACTTTGGGTCCCCTGCCACTGTATGAGAGCTTTGTTTTCACTCTATTAAATCTTGCAACTGCACACTCTTCTGGTCCGTGTTTGTTCTGCCTCGAGCTGAGCTTTCGCTCACCGTCCACCACTGCTGTTTGCTGCCGTCCACCCCTCCACATCGGGTAGAGTGTCCGTTGCATTTCTGGTCCAGCGAGGCACCCGTTGTGGCTCCCGTTAGCACTAGAGGCTCACCATTGTTCCCGCGCAGCTAAGTGCTTGGGTTAGTCCTAATTGAGCTGAACACTAGTTGCTGGGTTCCACGGTTCTCTTCTGTGATCCATGGCTTCTAATAGAGCTATAACACTCACCGCATGGCCCAAGGTTCCATTCTTTGGAATCCGTGAGGCCAAGAACCCCAGGTCAGAGAACAAAAGGCTTGCTGCCATCTTGGGTGTGGCCGCCACCATCTTGGGAGTGCTCCGCCACCATCTTGGGAGTGCTAAGAACGAAAACTCACCCGTAACAACATGCTATTATGGAAGTAAGTTTTACTAGCACAGTAAGTCAGTGGATCAGGGGTTTTGCGGATACAGTGTTCAGTCATTAAGTAATAAACTTGGTCTCCGAAGACGGGGATCTGGGGGAAGAAAAGAAGCAAACTTGGTATTTTAAAAATATACATTCCAATTATTTGGAAAGAAAATCTGAGATTTGGAATTATGGAAAATTGATTAAAAATCTCACAGTTGAATGTAACACATACACTCTAATACAGATGGATGTCAATACACTTAGAAATGTCTATATGGATTTTATTTCTGTATTTTTATCAAGCATGCTAAGTGCATTCATTGTTACCACCTTATAAACATAACAGTTGGCTTCCATATTTAAGACTATTAGTCCAGATGATGGCTGGGTAAGACGCCTCAGGGGAAAAGACTTCCTGATGTACTTGTTCAGGTATTCTTAAACAGTGGTCAGACTAAAGGAATTGTATTCAAAATTTTGTATGTGTTTCTGCATTTTCGGATGAGAATGTCTAGGGCTTTGGTAAGAATCTCAGTGCTGGTCTGATACCCAAGAGGAGTAAAGAATCACTGCTTCAGGGCTCCACAAGATATGCTGAGCTGTGGAATCCCCAGGGTATTGTTACTGAGCTGCACCTTCTGGACTGATCATTGTAAAACAGTTTAAAGAACTATTTTATTTTATTTATTTATTTGAGATGGAGCCTCACTCTGTCACCCAGGCTTGAGTGCAGTGGCGCGATCTCGGCTCACTGCAAGCTCGCCTGCCGGGTTCACGCCATTCTCCTGCCTCAGCCTCCTGAGTAGCTGGGACTACAGGTGCCCGCCACCACACCCAGCTAATTTTTTGTATTTTTAGTAGAGACGGGGTTTCACCAGGTTAGCCAGGATGGTCTCGATCTCCTGACCTCATGATCTGCCTGCCTCGGCCTCCCAAAGTCCTGGGATTATAGGTGTGAGCCACCATGCCTGGCCAAAAGGATTTAGTTTTAGTGTTACTTCAACCATCATTTGATCTCTTAAATTAAAGCAATGCGATTATTTATTATAATTGACTCAGTCAAGTCCACACGTCACCCATTATTCCTGTGTTATTTCCCAGCTGACTTGACTCGTGTGTTTGTGTGTGTGTGCACACGTGTGTGTGTTTGCAACAATAAACCTCTCAATAGACCTTTTGGTGATATCTGACAGACCAGAGTTATAAGTCCCAAGGCTCTCAGTTTGGGGAAGAAATGCTTCTGTTCTTGTATCCCTTAGCATTTACAAACTAGAGTTTGTATTTTCCTAACAAATTAAATGAAAGCTTAAGTTCTTAGTTCTAAGATTATTTGGGGGGAAGGGAATATAGTAAAGGTTTTAGAGTATTTTTAAGACTATCACAATCACTATTTCTCAATTTAAGGATGATTTTGCTTGCAACCCTGAAAAGTACCAAAAAAAGTTTAGATCTGAAATTTTAACATACATGTACATATGCACGCACACACATAATCACAAATAAGATTGTTTCCTGCATTTGCACTTCTACTTAAGCATCTGCGATTAGACAGACACATTTATTACAGAAATAGAGTGTGATTCATGATTGAATTATACTAGGTCTCTTTGATTGCTAAGATGAGGAACTGTAAAATCTCTTGTTTGGTCAGCTTCAAGAAGAAAATGATTGTCTTGAGAAGTCTTCACTAAGCATATTGTAGTATAGAAGGGATCAAAGTAATGAAAGCAATGAATTCAATTTTCTAAAAATGAACACTCTCAAATATTTTCCCAAGCAATTGTCATCTCGTGTTTGACTTGGGGGATGGCGTGTTAATTACTAAACTCTAAGTCCCTCCACAATGTTGGGCATGGCATCCTCCTGGCTACTGATCTGGCTATTTTCATTCAGCATGTGGCTGACACTTCCAGTGATTCTCATCATGAACATTTTGCTGCCTCATCACAAAGGAAGAGTAGAAAACAAAGCAGGACACAGAGGCTGAAAGGGGTGGGTTCCCTTCATATGTCTTAGTCAAAACATCACATGACCTTCCTATCCCACCCTCGTGATTCATTCTATTAGTCTTCTTAAAGCATGGCATGTTGAAGATTAGTGAGGACCATTTTAATATAGTTTAGTTTGCTTGCAATTAACTACAGGTTGAATATCCCTTATCCAAAGTGTTTCAGATTTAAGATTATTAAAAATAAATTTGGGGACATTGTACTTAACACTTGAGCATTTCTCATCCAAAAATCTGGAATCTGAAATGTTCCAGTGGACACTTCCTTTGAACATCATGTTGACCCTCAAAAAGTTTCAGATTTTGGAGCATTTCAGATTTCGGATTTTTGGATTAGGGATACTCAACTTGTACAAAGGGACCGCACTTAAAAGCATATTAGAAAAATAATACAACAACTCAGGGCATATAGAGTCTCACAGAGTTTCATAAAGCAAAGTTCGAAGCCACATAATAATAGTATGTTGAATTTATAATCTGCTTTTAAAGCAGCTTAATTACACTGAGCCTGGATTGCCTAGTGCATAACCTACATTATATATAGTAAGCACCATCTGCTAACATGCTAGCAGTCCTCAAAGAGAATCATCAAGACACACACCACATTCCAGTAGCACTTAATCTACTTAGGTACTTGTTCAGGTATTCTTAAACGGTGGTCCAGACCAAAGGAATTTTATAACATTCCTTGTATAACTCCAGAATTTATAACGTTACTGTTAAGAGACTAGAAAATATTGAAAGTTTGTGTGTAAAAGAGAGCTCATTATAATAAAGATACGTATTCACAAGGTAATGCGGAAAGTGATTCTCTCCATGGATCTTTTATTACGTGACACAATGTACCACAGCAACTAAACTGCTCTTCAGCAGCTCCATCCTCAGCCAGCCTGGACAGAAGGCAGCATGGAGACACACTGGCACAGAGATCAGTGCTCAAGCATTGAACCCAGATCTGTGCCTGTGCAAGACAGGGCAGGCATATCTACTATGGAAGAATGTGATAGTGGGTCACAGAAAATACAGTTGGAGTCATGAGAAGTCACGGGGAGGCTTCCTTATTTCCACTTAGGTGCAGCCTCTAAACCTCTGCCCTGCACACACCCACATAGGTCCCACAGTCTGCAAAGGGACAGTTTGTATTAGACAAAGAGAAGCAAGCACGTCACAGCGTTTATTTGTTGATTACAAATATTTATTTTGTACCTACTTGTTCCAGGTACTCTTCTATGTCTTAAAGATAGGAATGACAAAAAAGTTCCCACAGAACTTTCACACTTCTCAGAACTTCACATGACTTAACCCATTTACTGCTCATAAAAATCTGTGTGGAAAGTGCAGTCATCCCCATTTTATAGATGAGAAAACAGAAGCCTTGAGAATGTAGCATAACTTGTCAGAAACAGCTTACAGACCCATTTCTTAACCATTTTGCTGTTTCTTAACCATTTTGCTGTTTTGTTTGTGGATCCTTGGAATGGAAAGGTATGCTTGGGAAGAATGGGGGCAGGGAATTGAGAAGGTGGAAAAACAGCATTTTCTGCTGAATGTAACAGGCACTGAGCTAGGTGCTACATGTGGATTATCTAATTTTGTTCTGTAACGTTTTACAAATGAGGTCAGTTTTCTAAGGATCACAACCAGTTAAGCGGAAGGATCAGGAATTGTTAGATTTGAAGGGCTTGTGATTTTTCCTTTATACTACACTGCCACAAAAGAGAAAAACAAAACCAGAAAATAAACATTCGAAAACCCATTTTTCAAATTTGTTTCAGTACTTCTTCAACAATCCATGTATATGGTGTGTGTGTGTGTGTGTGTGTTGATTCAATTGTTTTCTTTATTAAAACCATAATTAATTAGTATCCTTCAGAACTAGTATCAGATTTAGTAGCTTAGTGAATGTGTGAATGAAATGAATAGGTATTTCTGGCTTTAAAAAGAATTCTCATTTTATGTCCAACGTGTGTTGGCCAGATTTTTCACATCCTTTTTTATTTTTGAGAAAAGAAAAAAAATGATGTGGCAACATCATTTGAAAATTTTCACATCCTATTTCACAGAAATTTTCAGTCTTTGAGAGTACAAAACATGAATTTTTTAAAAACAATTAAAAATGGACTAATGGTATGACATAACAATATGTTTTTGTATTTTCAGTTTTTCCGCGTGCATCACCGGCACATAGTGACAGATACAGTCACATAAATGGTAATAATTTCCTTGGCCCCATCCCTGCTTGCTGATAGAGGAGCTCAGCTCTCTGGATAGAATCCCTCTGGTTTTCCTGGGAACTCCCTCCCCCAGATTGCCCAACACACACTGATGATCAAGCTGGCTTTCCAGTCCTGGTGGGCATCTGCTGGGTGCCTCAATGTCTACCAGACCCCTCCAGCCTCATGACAGCTGGGGTACTGGAGGCCTTCATGTGTTAAAACTCCTTAGGTTTCTGCTTCAAATGGGAAAGGCTCCTTTCAGGGTGATCAAAGAATTGCTGCTCCTCTTCTAAAGTCTTGACTAAGATGTTAGTAAATGTTCTCTTCTGATTTTTTTCTTCATTTTCCACATGTCCCAGCAGGGCTGAAGTAACAGGTAAATCCAAGGAAGAGATGCCATGTTTACTCAGATCCCTCTCGCCTCCAGTAACCAAAGCTTTCCGTTAAGCTCATTATTCCAGACTATCTTTTCCATCAGAAAAAGTATTTTCTGGGGGCCACCCGGTCCCATTGCAAATAGACTTCTGGAGGGTCCACCTTGCCAATTTCCCAAACACGCCCCCAAAAGTCCAGTGTACTCTCAGACTCAAATTGAGATACCTCACAGCACTACCTAATACCTACCAGAAACTAAACATTACCAACATTATTCTATTTCATCTTTACAACAACTCCATGAAGAAAAAATATTTCTATGAGTCAGTTGGGCTAAGAGAGACTAAGAGACTTGTCTAAGGAAATGGAGAGTGAGGGACAGAAATGAAACATTCATGGCTTCTGAATCCACATTCAAGACTTTCCCCACTGTATTGCAGTATCTTAAGAAAAAGAAAATCTTTGACAAAAAAAGTTTAGCTTTTAAAAAAACATTATCCAAAAATTCTCATTTTTATAAGTCACACAGTGATATTTATGGTAAACTGCATATTCAAGTAACCCAGAAATTTGAAATTCAGATACAGTAGTATTCAATTATGCTATTAAAACCAATTGTTTTCATTTTCCCTTTTGGATTGTCATTAGTTGCATGTGGTAGATAAGACATCGGATTTAGAAAAAAAAGCATTAATTTGATTGATTCCAACTGTAAATCTTAAATGCATTTTTCAATTTATGGGGTCATAGTTGTTCTCCTAGGCCCCTGGGTTATAGTAAATAGGCCTCCGGATTACAGTACAATTTCCTGTGCAAACCACGTTATTTCCTGACAGATTTTAAGACTCAAGATTGGAAAAGATAGAAATTTAAAATATTTCCACTTTCTTCTCAGTGAACAATTAAAATATAAATTTATATAGTAGGGTTATTGAATTACATGAGCATTTATGTCTCAATGAAATAACAATCTATAGCACACTACCACTGAAAAAAAAAGACTGTACCTGTCTCCAGTTACACATTGTATATGATGTTAACTGTGTCTCTGTGAGTGCTCACATACATAAGCACTCCACATGGTTTAGCAGTCAGACAACTGTTTTGTGTGGGTGCTCTGAGACTGCATAACATAAACCACTCAAGAAAACTATTGGTATCTCTCTAAATCTGTGCCAGCTGGACAAGCTAATAGTTATATTGAGAGTTTCTCTTCCCTGGTGCTTATCGCCTACACAATAAGCTATTGGACTACCAGAAACTATTTGAGTAGGGAGAGATTGTAGTAAAAATGTTTGCTAAAATGCTAGAGGTCAAAGACGTAAGCTTGATTTCAAAATGAGAACTAGCATGTTGTGGATTAAAAGTCTGCAAAATATTTTAAAATAAAAAATGCATACAGACGTATATAAATATATTACCTAGATTTGATAGAAAAACTATAAATCCATCTCCTCTTGCCGTTTTCTTTCCTTACCATATGTGCTTTTTAGCCACAGATGCAGGAGTGTTGGAGCTTCTGGACCTGTGGCTAGTGTTTCCATACTTTCCTGTTCTTCCTAGTTTATAGGAATTTCACACCTGTCAACATATATCCGCTCCATAAAGGATGTCTGAAGTACAATCATCTTAAAAGAGGTCTTCTCTCAGAAAGATATTAAAGCTAGGAGATTTTTGCATATTTTTTGTAATAAGTTATAATGATAAAAATAAAATTTATAAAGAACTATACAGTTAAAAAATTCACATACATTTTTATATTAATATATGACATTTAATATGTCATTAATTCTTGCAAACTCTATGTTATAGGTTTTATTGTCCCTATTTAATGAAAGAGCACTATTTCATTCTTTTTTCAAGGTCACAAATGGAAAAAGTGACTCTAGGTCTCATCCACTTCACTAGATGGTTGTGCAAAGCATGCAAAGTAAACAAGTACATACTAGACACAAAATGCTTTGAAATGAACAAATATCCAGAATTTTGTTATTACATGGTTTATCTTTCTTTGCTTAATAAAATTCATTCATCACAGTTCAGGGATGGTTTGATAAATGTTGAACTCCAAAACCCCATTTTATGGAAAGAACATTGACTCTGAGAGAGAAAGTGATTTTCTCATTTTCTGCACTCACAATAAACAATGAAATTCAAATTGGATTCACATACCAAGTGAAGTGTATTTACCTGGACTTCAGACTAGATATACAACATAAGGTGAGAAAAAAATGATGAATTGTGCATGATAGGACAAAGGCAGGCAGATCGCATATATTTTCGTAGTTACATAGAGATGCCAGCTAGCCACCCAAATTCAGGACTGCCTGCCATAGTGTAACATTTAGTTGGGAATAGCTGCTGAGTTGGGAATTGCAGTTCCCTTGCCATTTAGTTGAGGCATGAGAGTAGATCTCTCCAATGGTGCCATAAGCAGCAGCATGGTTAATGGTGTGTTTTCTTTAAGTTTCTTCTCCTTCTCTCAACATAGTGTAAAAGGAGGCCCCAAGTGAGGGGAGAGCCCTAAAATGGAAGTCATGTAGGTCTTTGAATCTCCCTGTGAAGAAAAGCAGTCTACTAGGAACACCCAGGTCAGACTGTGGTATAACCGAGAAATAAACTTTTGTTGTAGGCTGTTGAAACTTTGGAGTTAGTATAGCAACTAATGTTATTTAACTAATATAAAATTGAACATGTATTTAAGTAAGGAATTAATATCATTAAATGATAGATAAAACTACACCCTAATTTTTAAATTATGAAAGAAAATAAAAGTAAATTATTTTTAAAATTGTAAATACTGCATAAGCTAATGCATATTTCCCTTTTTTAGACATGATGGATAAAAGATTACTTTTTACTAGTTGATATAATTTGTAGATGAAACTCTAGTTATATAGGCATTATCTCATTATTTAAAGAAGTGATATATAACAAGGATTCTTTTCTGGTAGCTAATCTATTTATTCATGGAATTCTAATTATATAGATACTATTTTATTTTGCTCTGAAATGCACAAACACAACCTTCTGCCAGTACTATGTTATTAACCAGAGAAGTGATCTTTAAGCAAATTGGAATTTAGAGAAATTTTGTCACATTTGAAATAATTAACTAATTGACAAGTAAGAAAATGTATATATTTGTGGTATACAATGTGATGTTTCAGTATATGTATACATAGTAGAATGATTAAATCAAGCTAATGAACAAGTTAACATATCCATCACACCCCATACATATTTTATTTGTGCTGAGAACATTTAAACTCTACTCTCAACAATTTTTAAGTAACTATATATTATTATTATAGTCACCATGCTGTACAGTAGATCTCCAGAACTTATTCTTTCTGTGTAATTGAATACAAATTGTACCCTTTAACCAACGTCTTTCAATTATCCATCCCACTTTCCAACTCCCAACCCCTAGTAACCATCATTCTACTCTTTGCTTCTATGAGTTCAATATTTTTAGATTCCACATATACGTGAGATCGTGTAATATTTGTCTTTCTGTGCCTGACTTATTTCACTAAGCATGATGCCCTCCAAGTTCATCCACATTGTCACAAAGAACAAGATTTCCTTCTTTTTTTTAAGGCTAAATAGTATTCCATCATGCATGTAAATCACAGTTTATTTAGCCATTCATCTGTTGATGGACACTCAGGTTGTTTCCATATATCGGCCATTGTGAATAATGTTGCAATGAACATGGAAGTGAAGATATCTCTTTGACATATTGATTTTACTTACTTTGGATATATATGCAGAAGTGGGATTGCTAGATCATACCGTAGCTTTGTTGTTAATTTTCTGAGGAACTGCCATATTGCTTTTCATAATGGCTGTACTAATTTATATTCCCACCAACACTGCAAGGATTCCCTTTTCATCACATACTTATCAACATTTATCTTTTTATTTGTAATAAAAGCCACCCTCACAGGTGTAAGGTAATATCTTACTGTGGTTTTAATTTGCATTTCTCTGATGGTTAATGATGTTGAGGACCCTTTCATATACCCGTTGGTCTTTTGGATGTCTTCTTTTGAGAAATGTTTATTCAAGTTTTTGCCCATTTTTGAATTGTGTTATTTGTTTTCTTGCTATTTCATTGTTTGAGTTCCTTTTATAATTTAGATATTAACCCATATCAGATATACGTTTTGCAGATGTTTTCCTCCCCTTTTTGTAGGTCTCTTTACTCTGTTGATCATTTCCTTAGCTGCGCAGAAGCTTTTTAATGTGATACAATTCCATTTGCCTATTTTTGCTTTTGTTTCTTGTGCTTTTGGAGTTTCTTATCACAATTTGAAAGGTATCTCATCATCTCTAGTTGTGTGTAGATTCATGTTGGATGCATTTATGTGCACATTCGCAATGATGGTGGCCAAGAGCCATGAACAAGAGATAGAGATCTAGCTAAGCATTTTCTGTGAGACTTGAAAAATTAACTTTACCTCCCTGAGTCTCAGTTTTCTCATTTGTAATATGAGAACAGTAATACCTAGACTATAAGATTTTTGTGACAGTAAAATGAGATGATACAAATAAAACTATCTTTTATCTGTAAGTCAAAATTTAAATGTTATTTGTTATTGTTATTTATTGGCATTTGGTATTCATGACAAAAAATAGAAACTCATAGGAAAATTTGGCTTAAATTCACTTTCTACAGCAATGCCTGAACATGTATATATTTTAAAATATTTCTGTTTCCCTGAGCTTTTTTCTCTCTTGCAATGGGTTAAAGAAAAACGCAAGTTAGTCATCTGAGATGACCCATACAATGTACTCTTGTAGCTCAAGATGGAGACATGTTAATGGAGAAAAGATATCATTTATTTACAAACATTTCAGTTAACTGAAGAGACTCTACGCATAGTCAGCTGAACTCAGAGCTTCCAGAGGTCACTGCGCATAGGAAAAAAAACTAAGTAATCATCAGAATTAATCATGCTGACGCCTGTTTGTCTGATATTATTTAGAATATTGTGGGAAGCTAACAGCAATGAAATCTGGCAAGCAATTTGGAATTTGTGTGTGTGTGTATATGTGTGTGTTTTATAAAATGTGGTCTTTAGACGGTACTTCAGCTTTGGCCCAAACCCCATCCTCTAGAGTCTGGGCAAACCAAGTTTTCAAATCCAAGAGATGCCAAACAGCAATTTGTGAAAGGGAAGAGGGTGGTGATAAATTTAGTATTCGTGCATGCTGTGAAATTTTATAAATTTATTATCAATTAGAGAATAACTATACTAGAGAGCTCATAAAAGCTGATATTTGATAATAGAATTTAGGTAGAAGAGACGTATTCTCTAAGTAAATTTATAACTTGATTTATTAATTGAACACTCAAGTTTTACTCAGAACGCTTCAGGCAAGATACAATATCTGGGTGTCCCTAAGAAATCAGAAGATAGGGCTCAAGATTATAAGCCATAGACGGCATCACAGAATGTCTATTAAAAATAAATAAAATGTACAGCTTATTAGGAATTGGAACAAATATGGTTAGCCATGGAAATAAAAAATGGTAGTGGTGACACAATGAGTTTTCATTTGAGCAGATATTCAAGCTATAATAATGATTGAAGTTTGTTGTATGTCAAGTAAGAAAATGAAGAAGTCTCAAATGTTCCACACATTATGACAATTACTTGGCATTTGTCTCTATAGGGGCTCTAGAGTTAAGGATTAAAATCCAGTGCTCCACGGAAACAACTGTTTAGAAGAAAAATTTAGGAAATTAAGTGACAGGAGTCTCACAGTGACATTTGTACAGTATATTCCACAGCAATTAGACGACCCTCTGCTTTGAAAATGCAGAAAACACAAAGGGTTTGCTGCTCTTATTCCTAGCCACAGTGGAGTAATGGAAGACTTGGATAGAAGGCAATAGATAACAGCTGCTCAGCTGTCTTGAGTAATTTGAAGTTTAAGTCCTTCCTTGCTTCCCTTTGTCTAAATGTTTCTCTTATTATTAGATCCCATTTTTCAATCTTTTAATCATCCTTGTGGCTCTTCTCTAAACTTGCTTCAAATTCTCGAACTTTCTGGTAAATTGTGCAGCTCAGAACTGAACACATTTTTTAAGCCTTCTATAATTGAAGATTTTTGTTTTGTTTTGTTAACAGTTATATGGGTGCTCAAATATTTTAAGTATAATTTTTTAAAGTTTCTCTTGAAAGCAGGAAGTTATAGCATTTTAACAGTAACCCAATGCAAATACATGGAAGTTTAGTCTTATTTACCCTTGGACACAAGAATGACATACTACTATTTCCCCAATTATATTAAGCCAGTGGTAGCTTGATTTGGATAGTGACATATTCAGACATACTCAAAGACTGTTTACTAGCCTTTTGTAGTATAATAAACTGGCCTTTCTAAAAAGGTTTTTATACAGTTAGGTTGATTGAACAATTTTTTTAGAAGTAAAAACAGACATTTGAATTTACTAGTGGAAACAAATAGCATAGTTGTCATCTCTAATTCAGTTTGAATGACTGACTTCTATTGAAGGTGTTCTCATGAGCAATGATGCATCCTACTAGTTTATATAAATAGACGATTCAGTTCTTTGGGGCATATTTTTCAGAGCTCAAAAGTATTCAATTTCTAAATTACACTATATGTTCACCATAAATGCACAAATTTATTCCTTGACTTTAAAGCCTGACATTTTAAGCTTTGTATGAAATACTGTTGCCTTGAGGGAAAGGAAGGACAGAAATGGGTAGAGGTCAGGATAAATTTTATATGTAGTTTTAGAATTATTTGTCAATGCTAGCCTCTATACCTTCTTACTGTAAAAGATTATTTATTTCCCAGAATAAAAGATACTTCTGAAAGGAGATCCCTTTGCATCTTGTAATAATGTATACTTAGAATATATTCTTTTAAATTTTTTTAAAGACTAGCACAATTGTATATTTTAATTAAAGGTACTCCAATTCAGATCTACCTATGTTTATGACACATGAAGATATCTAGAGGACAGAAAATGAACTTTTAAAACTATTTGATAGATTAGGCAGTGATTATAATCACTGGATTAATCTTGATGTGTTGTTGAAACTTCAGATAACTATTTTTGTGGGATTTCCTCAGTAAAATAAAAGATATGAGCATGTTGAATTATACTTTAAATTTCAAAGCTTTTAAAGATATGATTTAAAGGAGAAATTCTGAGGTTGACATGTCCCAAATAATGAGGTTTGGTGATACCTGTCAAGGTTATGGAGCTCCTGAAGACCAGTTACAATATAGATTTTCACTACTGCTTCTCTATAATGAATAGTTCTGCTCCCTTCCAAATTTATATTTCATATCACATTTGTTTAACAACTGTTTAAGTGAATCCGCTTTGAGTATGTCTGTTAGATCCAGTTCTTATTAGAACAATGCCTGACGTCTTAGACTAGCATAAGAAAAAAAGAAAAAAAGAGCAACGCCTGACAGTTGCTTAGAAACTAAATTGAAAGTATTAAAAAGAAAAGAATTGTTCACACAGTTATTCATTGACACGATATTGCTTATTGATGAGGTCATGGGATATATAGTTTCATGATCACGCATTCCGTCAATGCCAAAAGAAGAAAAATAAGATTTTTTTCAGATTTATAGAAAACTTGAGTTGATATCACTGATTCAGTATGTTTGTATGAAGATAAATTTCTTGATCTGTCATATGGCAAATTCAGGATTAGAAATTCAGCGATTTACTATTAGGTTATATTAAATGCTTTTTAGGAAGATTTCAAATAAAAATGAGATTTTTAAAACATGACAGTTATTCTTTTGGTGTTGTTTTTAGAGCAAATATGTTTTCTATTTTGTTGATTTGGATTAGGTTAATAGATACAGAAAAACAGCAAGAAAAACTAGAACTTATGTTATTTGAGAGGAAAAGCAAATTCCTACATCCTTCTGTCTTCAAGTGCTGTCAATCTTCCTTTGAAATATGGGCATAGTAGGTTCTCCCATTTCTGCTTCCAGATTTAGACTCTTTTAATCCCTCATGCAGTGTGTCATAATGACTTCCTAATTGTCCTCCCTCCTTTAATGGCTGGCCAGTAATCTTGTGAACCACCTATGCAAGTTTTGCTTTTTCCGAAAAAAATTAAAATCACTGCTCTTCATTGCATTCATCTATTCATTTCTATAATTTTGTTATTTCAATAATGTTATATAAGTGGAATCATATACTGTGTACATTTTTAGGATTTTTTTCACTCATAATTCTCTGAAGGTTTATTTAAGGTGTTGCATGTATTAACAGTTTATTCTTGGCTATTACATAGTAGTATTTCACACTGTTTAACAGTTTACCAATTGAAGGGCATCTGAGTTGTTTTCTGTTTGAAACTATTACAAGTAATGCTATTATGAACATTTATGTACAAGTTTCTATGTGAACGTAATTTTCATTTCTCTGGGATAAGTGCTCAGAGGTGCATAGGATATGCCATAGGATAGTTGCATATATATATATATATATATATATATATTTTTTTTTTTTTAGAAACTGTGAATGTATTTTCTAGAATGACTGAGCTATTTCATATTCTCACCAGAAATATATGAGTGATTCAGTTTCTCCACATCCTCACCAGCATTTAGTGGTTTCATAATTTTAAAATTGTATTCATTCTGGTAGGTGTGTTGTAATATCTCAGTGTGTTTTTAATCTGCACTTTCCTGATGGCTAGCGATATTTATCATTTTTATGTGCTTATTTGTTATCTGTGTATCCACTTTAATAAAATATCTGTTCATGTCTTTTGCCAATTTTATAATTAAATTCTTTAAGTTCTTTTTTTTTTAAATTTTTTTCCTGTCATGTTTTGAGAGTTCTTTACTTATCCTAGATACTCATCCTTTTGCCTAATATATGGTTAGCAAATATTTTCTCTCAGTCTGTAGCTTGTTTTTTTTTTCATTCTCTTAATAGGGTCTGATGCAAAGAATACATTTTTAATATTGATAAAGTCTAATTTATTATTATTTTTTCTTCTATAGGTCATGGTTGTAGCTTCAGGTTTAAAAACTCTAGCCCTATATCTGAAAGACATTTTTTTCCTAAAAGTTTTATAATTTTATATTTTACATTTAACTTTGTTATTCCTTTTGAGTTCATTTCTATATAAAGTGTAAGGTTTAGGTCAAAATTCATTATCGGTCCAATTGCTTGTCCAGTTTATGTCCAATTGCTTCAGCACCATTTTGTGGAAAGCTATTTTTCCTCTATTGAATTATTTTTGTATCTTTGTCATGGAAAGTTGGGTATATTGGCCAGCCGCGGTGGCTCACGCCTGTAATCCTAGCACTTTGGGAGGCTGAGGCCAGCAGATCACGAAGTCAGGGGGCGGGGACCATCCTGGCCAACATGGTGAAACCCTGTCTCTACTAAAAATACAAAAATTAGCTGGGCGTGGTGGCACGTGCCTGTAATCCCAGGTACTTGGGAGGCTGAGGCAGGAGAATCACTTGAACCAGGGAGTTGGAGGTTGCAGTGAGCAGAGATCATGCCACTGCACTCTAGCCTGGCGACAGAGCAAGGTCATCTTTGACTTTTTATTAACATTTTATATTTTTCAGCATGGAAATTCTGTGTTTTGATAGAATTACACTGGATTGTTTAATTTTCTTAAGTGATTATAAATAAAATTATGTTTGTGTTTCCAGTGTTTATTGTTAGTATATAGAAATGCAATTGATTTTTTAAAAATGTTTATCTTGTATTTTGTGACCTTGCTGAGCTCACTTTTAATTTCAGGAGATTTTTTCTTTGCATGTTGCATAGGATTTTCTATTTCAATAATAATGCCAACTGCACACAGCACAGTTTATCCCTTTTTTTCTCAATATATATGCCATTATTTCTTTTTCTTGTTTTATTGCACTGGCTAGAACTTTGAGCACTATGTTGAATAAGAGTGGTAACAGCAGATGTTGTTGCCTTGTTCCTGATTTTACAGAGCAAGCGTTCCATCTTTCATTCTTTACAATTTTAGCTGTGATATTTTTGTAGATGCTGTTTATCAAGTAGAGAAAGTCATTCTCAATTTTTATTTTTCTGAGAGTTTTTAAAATTATAAATGTATGTTGAATTTTTCAAAAATATTTTTCTTCATAGAGTATATGATCATATGTTCTTTCTTCTTTAGGGTGTTCATTTGATGGGTTATATTAATTTATTTTCAAATATTAAATTAGTCTTAAGCCCACTTGGTCATGATGTATAATGAATTCTATTTGCTAATATTTTGTTAAAGATTTTTGCATCTATATTATTGAGGGATATATTGGTCTGAAGCTTTCTTTTGTTTCGTTTGATACTGTCTTTGGTTTTGATATCAAGGTAATATTAACTTCATACAATGAATTATAAAGTGTTCTGTTTTCTTCCCTTCAAGACATTGTGTAGAATTGGTGTTAAATTTTCTTTAAAAGTTTGGTAGAATTCTCCAGAGAAATTATTTGGCTTGGAGATTAATTTGGGATAGAGATGAGTTTTTAGCTTATGAATTCAGTTTACTTAATATTTAAATATCTGTTCAAATTTTCTATGTCCTATTGGATAAATTGTGGTAGTTTTCTGTTTTTTTTTTTCCTGAGGAATAGTAAAATTTCTTCTAAATTATTAAACTTAGTTATGCAGAGATGTTTGTAGTATTCACTTACTATCTTTTTGATGTCTTCAGGATCTGTTTTATTCCTGATGTTGGCAATTAGAATCATCTTTTTCCTTTTTTGTCAGTCTTGCCAGAAGTTTGTCAGTCTTATTGATCATTCAAAGAAACAGCTTTTCGTTTCTATTTTTTTTCTGTTTTCAATTCCATTGCTTTTCTGCTTTTATCTTTATTATTGCTCTCCTTGTGCTTACTTTATTTAGATTTACACTGGTCTTCTTTTTATAGATTCTTGAGGAGCAAGCTTGAATTATTGATTTGAAGCATTGTCTCTACCCTAATCTAAGTGCTATCTATATATCTGGTGCTATAAATTTCCCTCTTAGTCCTGCCTACATTTGTCCTCAAAATTTCGGTATGGTGTGTTTTTATTTTCATTCAGTTGAATATATTTCTCGAATTTTTCTTAAATCTTCTTTTTTGGCCAATGAGTTATTTGGAATTGTGTTGTTCAGTTTTCAAGTCTTTGAGGATTTTTCTTTCTTTCTATTATTGATTTATAGCTTGATTTCCTTGTTATCAGAAAACATACTCTTCACGGTTTCAATTCATATGGCCCAGTATATGGTCTTTCATGGCATACATTTTATGGGTGCTTAAAAAGAATGTATATTCTTCTGTTGTTGTGTCCTATAAAAGTCTATTAGATTCATTTAGTTAAGAGTGTTTTAATCTTCTATAATCTTGTTGATTTTCTGTCTAGTTGTTCTATCAGTTGTTGGATAGGGGTGTTGAAATTTCCAACTTTAGTCGTGGATTTGTATAGTTTTCCTTTTAGTGATATTGCATTTCATTTCACATCTTTTGCATCTTGGTTGTTTGATACATATACTTTTTTGGTTTTTTTTTTTTTTTTTTTTTTTTGAGACGGAGTCTCGCTCTTTCACCCAGGCTGGAGTGCAGTGGCGCGACCTCGGCTCACTGCAAGCTCCGCCTCCCGGGTTCACGCCATTCTCCTGCCTCAGCCTCCCGAGTAGCTGGAACTACAGGTGCCTGCCACTGCTCCCGGCTAATTTTTTTTTTGTATTTTTAGTAGAGACAGGGTTTCACCGTGTTAGCCAGGATGGTCTCGATCTCCTGACCTCATGATCCGCCCGTCTCGGCCTCCCAAAGTGCTGGGATTACAGGCGTGAGCCACCGTGCCCGGCCTTGATACATATACTTTTATAATTGCTATGTCTTCTTGGTAGATTGACCCTTTTGTCATTATACGATGTCTTACTCTAATTCTTTTATTTTCTCCGGTCTATTTAATCTGATATTGTTATAATAGAAGGTATTGCCACTGCCTTTTTATTAATATTTCTGTAATATATCTTCTTTATCTTTTTACTTTAATCGGCTTGCATTGTTTTATTAATATTTGAAGTAAGATTCTTGTAGAAACTATATTTGGGTGGTATTTTAAAATCTGCTTTGCCAGTCATTGTCTTCCCGGCGGCATGATCATAGCTTTTTGTAACCTTGAACTGCTGGGCTCAAGCTACCCTCCCAACCTAAGCCTCCTGAGTGGCTGTGCTGCACCACTACTCCTGGCTAACTTTTTAAAATTTTTTGAGAAATGGGGTCGTTCAACGTTGCACAGGCTCATCTTAAACTCCTGGCTTCAAGTGATCTTCCCACGTCAGCCTCCTCAGTACCTGGGATTACAGGCATAAGCCACTGTGCTGGGCTCTTAAACTTTTTTTTTTTTTTTTGAGACAGAGTCTCCCTCTGTCGCTCAGGCTGGAGTGCAGTGGCTTGATCTCAGCTCACTGCAAGCTCCGCCTCCCGGGTTCATGCCATTCTCATGCCTCAGCCTCCGGAGTAGCTGGGACTACAGGCACCCGCCACCACGCCGGGCTAATGTTTTGTATCTTTAGTAGAGACGGGCTTTCACCACGTTGGCCAGTCTGGTCTCGAACTCCTGACCTCGTGATCTGCCCGCCTCAGCCTCCCAAAGTGCTGGGATTACAGGCGTGAGCCACCACGCCTGGCCAAACTTTTTAAAAATAGTTACATTCTGACTTATCTGTATTGTTTCTAGAGTTTATTTCATTGTATAATTTTTTGGTGGTTGCTTTAGGTGTTACATTATACATACAAAACTTATCACAGTCTAATGGTAGTATAATTTTACCAGTTTGAATGAAGTTCAGAAGCCTTAATTCACTTTATATTCATTCACCTTCCCCAATTTATAATTGTCTTAAATATTTTCTCTACATACATATGGAACCACGTCAAACATTGCTATATATTTTTTACTTGCTTCAATCATCGAACATAGTTTAATGTTTTACCTATATTTTATGTGTATTGTTTCTCACTGTGTTCTGTCTTCCTTCCTGGTGTTCTAAGATTCTATTTTATTCTATTTTATTTTATTCCTGTTTAGAGAAATTTGTTTAGCCATTCTTGTAGAGTGGATTTTCAGCAACAAATTCTCTTCATTTTTCTTCATTTCAGAATATGGTGGTTTTCCTTTCATTCCTGATATATATTTTTACTAATTAAATATAGGATCCTAGGTTGATAGTTTTTTTTGTTTTTTCCTTTCAGCACTTGAAAATGGTACCAATACTTCTTCCTGGCTTTATGGTTTCTTCTGAGAAATTTGATCTTATTAAAATATTTTCCCGTGTAGATAATGTGTTATTTCTCTCTTGTTTCCACAAGAGTGTTTCTTTTTCTTTAGTTTTCTAAAGTTTGACTATGCTGTGTCTTATTTTACATTTCTCTAGATTTATTGTGTTTTTTATTCACGCAGCTTCAATCTGTATGTTTATGTCTTTTACCAAATTGGAAAGTTTTTCACTTTGATTATTTGATTTTATATTACTTTGATCAATTCTTCAGTTCCTCTTTTTATTTTCTCATTTATTTCAAGGACTCCAGTGGCAGAAATGTTTGATTTTTTGTCTGTTTGTTTGTTATAGTCCTCCAGGTCCTTGAGGCTCTGTTCATTATTTTTTAGTCTATTTCCTGTCCATTGCTGTAATTGCATAATTTCTATTGCTCCATCTTTCACTTCACATATTCTTTCCTGTAGCTCCTCCATTTTGCTGTTGAGCACTTTCATTGAGTTTTTAAAATAATTAATAATTTCAGTTATTGTATTTTCTGAGTTCTAAAATTTTCATTTGGTTCTCCTTTGTATCTTTTATTTTGTGGCTGAGATTTTCTATTTCAGAGACTTTCTGTTTTTCTGTTTCTCTCAAATGTGTTTGTAATTGCTTATTGAAGCATTTTATGATGGCCTCCTTATCATCTTTGTCAGCTAATTTTAATATCTGTCATTTCGATGTTGCCATTTATTGATTGTCTTTTTTCCCTCAGTTTGAGATCTTCCTTGTTCTTTGTGGGATGACTAATGATTTTCTATTGAGACCTGAATATTTGGAATATCATGTTATAAGAGTCTGGAACTTACTTAAACCTTCTGTTTTAGCTTATTTACTGTAACCCCACCTCAGTAAGACAAAGGGGGGGGCACCTCATCACTGTCCAGTTGGGGGAGAAGTACAGGTGTCCCCCTCAGCCTCCATTGATACCTGAGGAGTGAAGGATCCATGTTACTCCTGGGTCAGAGTGGAATTGCTGGCTCCCTACTAGGCTTTTACTCATATCTCTCTGGAAGTGGGTGGAGGAGTAATGCATTTCCTTGCTATCAGAAAGCACACTCTCTACAGTTTCAATTCTTATGACCTGGCTAAATTTTTTTGGGTGCTTAAAAAGAATGTACATTCTTCTGTTGTTAAGTTGTGTTCTATAAATGTCTATTAGATGCATTTTGTTGTCAGTGTTGTAATCTATACTCTTGCTGATTTTCTGTCTAGTTGTTCTATAAATATCAATGTTGAGATAGGAGTGTTGGAATTTCCAACAGTTCGTGGTGGATTTGGAGAAATGGCCTCTTAATTGCTGGGGGTTGCTAAAGTTCTGACTCTCCACTTAGCATTCTCTGACACCATCTCTGTGGAGGGAGGTTGAGGCACCTTACCATAGCCTACCATGGGTAGAAGCCCAGGCACTTTGGTCCCTCCCTCAGTATTTGCTGGTATGGGAATGAGCATAAGTGGAGCTGTAGGTTTTTTTCTTCCCTCCCACCGTGGTGTTTAGCTGGAATAGTCATTGTCTAAATATTTGTTTTTGTCTTTATTTTTATTTGGTCTTAGACTGCCTCTTTCCTGATCCTTTTCCTACAGAGAGAAGGCTTTATTTCTTATATATTAATTTTTTGTCCATGCCTATCAGTGATTCCAGCTTCTTAGCTTCTTTCTTTTTTCTTTTCTTTTCTTTTCTTTTCTTTTCTTTTCTTTTCTTTTCTTTTCTTTTCT